>NC_133666.1:523631455-523858235 GCF_037893015.1 Macrotis lagotis | reverse complement strand
TCCTACTTTCTTTATAATATTATCTTCATTGAATTTATTTCTGCAAAATCTTTTTTAATTTAATATAATTGAATCTATTTTACTTCCCAAAATTCTCTCTATATCTTGTTTAGTCATAAAACCTTCCCTTATACATAGATCTGAAATGTAAAATTTATCATGTTCCCCTAATTTCCTTTGACATCACTCTTTATATATAAATTATTCTTTACCATTTTGAACTTATGCAGTATGAGATGTTGATTTATGTCTAGTTTCTACTGAACTATTTTTCCATTTGCTCAGTAATTTTGGTCAAAAAATGAATTCTTACTTCCAAAACTTGAATCTTTTGGTTTAATCAAACATTAGATTACTATCCTCATTTATTACTGTGTATTTCTAATCTATTCCAAAGCTCTACCAATCTATGTTCTAGGCAGTAACAGATTGTTTTGATGATTACTACTTTACTAAATGGTTTGAAATCTGGTACTGTTAGTCTGCCTTCCGTAATATTTGATTTATTAATTCCTTTGATATTCTTGACCTTTTGTTCTAGATAAATTCTGTTACTATTTTTTGTAACTCTATAAAGTAATTCCTTGATAGTTTTATTTGTATGGTACCGTATAAATAAATTGGCTTAGGTAGAATTGTCATTTTTATTATACTGTCTTCCCATAAGCAAATAATATATAACCAATTGTTTATATCTGTTTTTACTTATAGGAAAAATGTTTTATAATTATGTTCATGCAGATATTTTAGTTTATCTTTGCAGGCAAACTTCCAAATATTTTATATTGTCCACCATTATATTAAAAGGAATTTCTCTTTCTATCTCTTCCAACATAGAAATCCAATTGACTTATGTGAGTTAATTTTCTATCCCACAATTGGCCTGGAGTTGTTAATTGCTTCAACTCAATATTCAATGTGGATTTTTAGTTGATGTCTCTCAGTATAGCTTCATATCATCTGTAGATAGTTTCAGTTCCTCATTCTCTATTTTTTAAACCTTTGATTTATTTTTCTTATTTTACTGCTATAGGTAGAACTTCTGATGATAATGGATTATTATGGACATCTTTGCATCACTTCTGGGAAAACTTACTGGGGAAACTTCAAGTTTATCCCAATTATAGTTAATGCTTGCTCTTGGTTTTAGATAGATATTGCTTATCATTTGAAGAAATGCTCCATTAATATCACTTTTCTAAATTTAATATGAATTGGTGTTATATTTCATTAAAGGCTTCTTCTGAATCTATTGATATTATCACATGGTTTTTATACTGATAGTTTTCCCTATTTTGAACCAGATGCATATGATCTTTACTTATGATTTATTGCTGTAATTTCCTTACGATTATTTTATTTTTAAAATCATACATCAATATTTATTTGGTCTATAGTTTCATTTTTCTCTTTTTGCTCTCCCTGACTTGGCTATCAGTTATATTGGTGTAATAAGAAGAATTTCATAGAATTCTTTCATTGAGATTAATTATTCCTTAAATGTATGGTAGAATTAACTTTTAAATATGATATATCTTAGAGTATATTTTTTAGGGAACTAATTGATAGCATGTTCAATTTCTTTTTTCTAAAATGAGATTATTTAAGTGTTCTGTTTTTTCTTCTAATCTGGGAAGTTTATATGTATTTTTGGTAAATACTTATCCATTTCACTTAATTTTTATATTGGCATATTGTTCCTAATATTTACTTTCCATCTTTATTGGGGTTGCATTCACCTTTTATATTTTTTTATATTAGTAATTTGGTTTTCTTTTTTAAAAAATCAAATTAACAATAAATTTATATATTTTTTCATAAAACCAGCTCCTAGTTTTATCAACTAGATGAACAGTTTTATTTCTCTTAATTTTAATGATCACTTCTTTTGTTTCTAGGATTTCCATTTTGGTGATAAGATTTTTAATTTGTTCTTTGTAAAAATGTTTACTTGCATGCACAGTAAAATTCATCGAATTACTCTTTTTCTATTGTTTTAATGTAATTATATATATGGATATGTATATACTTCTTTAAATGTATCCCATATATTTTAAAATATTTTCTCATTGTCATTCTCTGATGAAATTATTGTTTGTTTTTATTTGTTTGATCCACTCATTGCTTATGATGAGATAATTTAGTTTTCAATCAGTTTAAATAAAGAGACCTTCATTTAAGGAAGGTTCTGATATTTCTGCTTTGCTGCATTTGAATGAAAGGTTTTTATGCCTGAGTATATGGTTAATTTTGGTGAAGATTCCTGAGAAAAGGTATATTTTTTTCTATTTCCTATGTTCTCTAATATTCAACTTCTTTATTATTTATTTTATAGTTAGATTTATCTAGCTTGAAGTGAAGGAGGTTCAAGACCCCTACTAATATAGTTTTACTTTCTGTTTCCTCCTATAATTCATTTAATTTTTCCTTTAATAATTTAGATAACATGCCAGTTAGTATGAAGTTTAGTATTGATCTTCATGTCCTATGGTTCCTTTCAGTAAGATATAATTTCTCTTCTCCTTTCTATTTTTTTGTTTTGTTTTGTTTTTAGGTTTTTGCAAGGCAAGTGGCTTGCCCAAGGCCACACAGCTAGGTAATTATTAAGTGTCTGAGACTGTATTTGAACCCAGGTACTCCTGACTCCAGGGCTGGTGCTTTATCTACTAGTTGCTTTATCCACTAGGCCACCTAGCTGCCCCTCTTCTCCTTTCTATTAATTAGGTCAATCTTTGCTTTTACTTTGTCTAAGGTAGTGATTACAGGACTGACCTGTATATTCTACCCCTTATTTTAACTGGGTATCTCTTTATTTGTTTATTGTAAGCAACATATTGCTAGATTCTGGTTTCCAATCCATTTTGCTGTTTTGTTTTCTGACTAAATTCATTCCATTCACATTAACAGTTATGATTAACAGCTCTACATTTCCTTTTTACCTTATTTTCTTTTATTTATCCTTTCTTCTATCTTTTTATCTTTGGTCTCTTCTGGTCTGTTTTGTTTCTGACTACTAAACTCTTTTATCTACCCCTCCCATTTATAACACTCCCTCTTTATCTCTATTCCTTTCTCTTCTTATTTCCCCAGTGGATAAGAAAGAATTCTATTACTAATTGTGTATGCATTACCTTTTTGAATCAATTTAGATGTGAATGAGGTTAAACATTGCCCACCCCTACCCACCATTTACCATCTACTATAAAAGCTCTTCTTTGAGCTCCTCTCTCAGGTGATATATTTTTTCCAATCTTTTTTCTCCCTCCCCCCTTCTTCTGGAGTATTCTCTCACCAATCCATTTTTTACATCAACCCTACATAATCATGTCATTCTGCCCTCTGTTTAGGTAGTATTGTTCTAACTGACCTAATAATGATATATTTCTTAGAATATACATGTATCATCTTTCCTTATAGAAAAGCAAACAGTTTATTTTTGAGTCATTTTAATTTTCTTGTTCATGTTTACCTTCTTATGTGTCTCTTGAGTTTTGACTTAAAATTCAGCTCTTATATTTTCATCAGAAATGTTTGAAAGTCATCTATTTCAAAAGCTTTTGCATAGTCAAAACCACTGTAACCAAGATCAAAAGAAATATAGTAAATTGGGAAACAATTTTTACAACTAGTATTTCTGACAAAGGACTCATTTCTAAAATATACAGAGAACTGAGTCAAATTTTCAAAGTAAAAACCAAACAAGCCATTCCCCAACTGAAAATGGTAAAAGGATAGGCAAAGGCAATTTACATCTGAGGCAATTAAAGCAATCCACAGTTATATGAAAAATTGCTCTAAATCATTACTTATTAGAGAAATGCAAATTAGAGCATTTCTGAGATAATATCTCACACTTCTCAGACTGGCCAATAGGATCAGAAAGGACAATGATCAATGTTGGAAGGAATGTGGGACATCTGGGACACTAATACATTGTTGGTGGAGCTGTGAACTTATCCGACCTTTCTGGAGAGAAATTTGGAATTATGCCCAAAAGGCAACAAAGATGTTGCATACCCTTTAATCCAGCAATACCACTACTGGGTCTATACCCTGAAGAGATTATGAAAAAGGGTAAAAATATCACTCGTACAAAAATATTCATAGCAGCCCTGTTTATGGTGGCAAAGAACTGGAAACTAAGTGAATGTCCTTCAACTGGGGAATGGCTTAACAAACTGTGGTATATGTGTGTCATAGAACACTATTGTCCTATTAGAAACCAGGAGGGATGGGAATGCAAGGAAGCCTAGAAGGATTTGCATGAACTAAAGCTGAGCAAGATGAGCAGAACCAGAAAAAACATTGTATACCCTAACAGCACATGGGGGTGATGATCAACCTTGATGAACTTGTTCATTCCATCAGTGCGACAACCAGGGACAATTTTGGACTATCTGAAATGGAGATTACCATCTGTATCCAGAGAAAGAATTGTGGAGTTTGAACAAAGACCAAAGACTATTACCTTCAATTTAGAAAAAAAAATTGTTATCTTATTATGTAATTGTGCTATCTCTTATACTCTATTTTTCTTCCTCAAGGATATGATTTCTCTCTTATCACATTCAACTGAGATCAATGTATACCATGGAAACAATGTAAAGACTAACAGAATGTCTTCTGTGAGGGGATGGCTAGAGGGAAGCAAGAATGGGGGAACAAACTGTAAAACTCAAAATAAATAAAATCTTTCTTAAAAAGTCACCTATTTCATTAAATATCCATTTTTCCTTGAAGAATTGAACTTAGTTTTATGGGTATGGTATTCTTGCTTATCATCCCTGCTTCTTGGTCCATGAGAATATCAGTTTCCAAGCCCTCTGATCCTTTAATGTGAAAGCTGCTAAATCTTATGTGACCCTGACTGTGGCTCCATAGTATATGAAAGGTTTCTTTCTTGCTATGGGAAAACTGTCAGAATAATTTCCTGTATGGATAACAAAAATTATATGATTATATCAATAAATACAGAAAAAATCTTTTGACAATATACAATACTCATCCTATTAAGAATATGAGAAAATATAGGTATCAATGGAGTTTTCCCTAAAATAATTAGAATCCATCTATCTATCTAAAACTATCAGCACACAACATTTGTAATGGAGATAATCTAGAAGCCTTTCCAGTAAGATCAGAATCAAAGCAAGGATGTCACTTATCATCACTACTATTAATTGTAGTAGAAATGTGAGCTTTAGCAATGGAAGAAAATTAGAAGCAATTAGAACAGGAAAAGAGGAAACAAAACTATCACCCTTTGCAGATTATATGATTTTATAAGAGAACCCTAAAGAACTGACTAAAAAACTAGGTGAAACAAATAACTTTATCAAAGTTGTAAAATATAAGATAAACCCACATAAATCATCAATATTTCCACATGCAACAACATAGGTCAACAGGAAGAGCCAGAAAGAAAAATTCCATTAAAATAACTAAAAAAAATAAAGTAGTTGTCCATCTATATGCCAAGATAAACCCAGGAACTTTATGAATACAGTTATAAAATACTTTTCACACAAATAAAAACATATAAATAATCAGGGAAATATTCCATTTTTATGTATAGAACAGGTCAATATAATAATAAAGGACAATTCTGCACAAATTTCTTCAACAACATATCAACCAAACTATCAAAAACTATTTTATAGAGCTATAAAATAATAAAAAATGTATCTGGAAGTACAAAAAGTCAAAAATATCAAGGGAATCAGAGAAAGAAACATGAAGGAAGAAAATCTAGCAACACCGAATTTCAAGTCATAAGCAGTGATCTTAGAGAATGTGGTACTGGTTAAGAATCAGACAGATGGAAAATTATAATGAATTAGGTACACAAAACACTAAAGATAATGACTGTAGTGATTGTTTCATAAACACAAAAATGCAAGCCTTTTCCACAAGTAGTACCTAACAAAAATTTCTAGCTGTGACCCTAAAGATCTCCTGATGTTGCACAATCTAAAACGGTGCCAACCTTGGGCAAAGGCAGATTCTGTGCTTTTAGAAATGTATTTTCTAATCATGTTTCTACTGGCCTAAAGATTAGAATCCTGGAAAATCTCCTGGGAAGGAGAAATATCTTTACCTGAAGTCAATTCAGAGGACAATTCTAATGAGGGAACAAATGTTGAACTCATTGAAGATATTCCTTGTGGTATCATTGTTAGTCTGGTTGGAAAGCATAATATACAAAAAAAAAATCACAAATTAGTGCATTGAGAGATTTAAC
The DNA here is from genome assembly GCF_037893015.1 of Macrotis lagotis. NCBI lineage: Eukaryota > Metazoa > Chordata > Mammalia > Peramelemorphia > Peramelidae > Macrotis > Macrotis lagotis. The sequence goes on along the minus strand of NC_133666.1, from coordinate 523,851,994 downwards.
TTGGGTAAATGACCTTTAATGGATCTTCAGAAAAGGTGAGAGGAAAGATAAGTAGATATTTAATAGTTGACCAGAAACTAAAAGGCAAAAGGCAAGAAAATTTTGTGCAGTGACAATCATTATCATTGTGAATATCTACAGATATATTAGTGCCATAATTGGTGGAATAATAAATTTGATGTGGTGATGATAAAAAATTAAAACTTATTAGAGAAATACTAATTAAAAGAACTCTGAGGTACAACCTGATGCCTATCAGATTGACTAATAAGACAGAAAATGAAAATGAAAAATGTTTGAGGGAATTTATAAAAATTGAGACATTAATGTATTATTTATGGAAAATTTTACATTTCTAAACATTCAGGAGAACAATTTGCAAATATGCAATACCACTACTATGTCTGTATTCCAAAGAGATAAAAGGAAAAAAACAAAATGACCTATATTTACAAAAATATATATATTTGTAGCTGTTCTTACTGAGGTGGCAAAAAATTGGAAGCAGACAATTGCAGAATGGTTGACCAAGACATCGTATTTGATTGTAATGAAATACTACTCTGATATTAAAAAAATGATGAGTAGGATGGTTTCGGAAATACCTGGAAAGGCATGTGAATGGATGCAAAGTAAAATGAATAGAACCAGGAAAGCATTGTACACAATAACAACAATATTGAAGGATGATCAATTGTGAAAGTATTCTGATCAATACAATGATTCAAGACAGTTCTGAAGGACTTATGATTAAATTGCTATCCATCTTTATAAAGAAAACTGAAAAACTCTGAGTGCAGATTGGAGCATGAATTTTTCTACTTTATTTTTATAGCTTTTTGTAACATGGATAATATGGAAATATTTATTATGATTTTCCATGCATAATTGATATTATAATTTTAGTTTTCTCAATGTTTCAGAGAGGGACATGAGGTAGAATAATAATTTAGAATTCAGATTTTTAAAATAATGTTAAAAAGAAAACTAATAATAAATAAAAAATGCCTGATTGTATAATTTAGCATTTGGTGAATACATTTTGAACAAATTTAACTTTAGAATGTCTATATTTATTATAATTCTTCTACTAAACTAACATTCAACTTTTATTTTTTACTAATACAAATAATACAATTCTGTATCATAGAGAATCTCAACTCTAAAATGAAAAGACAAAGAAAAATGAATTTATTATAACTTCATTAATTTTTTAAGAAAGATTTTATTTATTTTGAATTTTACAATTTTTCCCTGATTCTTGCTTCCCTCCCCCCCACTCCCCACAGAAGGCATTCTGTTAGTCTTTACATTGGTTCCATGTTATACTTTGATCTCAGATGAATGGCATGACAGAGAAATATCCTTAAAGAAGAAAAATAAAGTATGAGATACTAAAATTACATATTAATATAGCTTTTTTTCTAATTTATGGCAATAATCTTTGGTCTTTTTTCAAAGTCCATAATTCTTTCTCTGGATACAGATGGTATTCTCCACTGGAGATAGTCCAAAATTGTCCCTGACTGTTGCCCTGAAGGGATGAGCAAGTCCCCCCATGTTGCTGTTAGGGTGTACAGTGTTTTTCTGGTTCTGCTCATCTTGCTCAGCTTTAGTTCATGAATATTCTTCCAAGTTTCCCTGAATTCCCATCCCTTCTGGTTTCTAATAGAACAATAGTGTTCCATGACATACATATATTACAATTTGTTAAGCCATTCCCTAATTGAAGGACATTCACTTAATTTCCAATTTTTTGTGCCCTAATTTTGTAAAGAAATTTTAAAGAAGTACCCTAAGTAGTAGAAGATTAATTTAAGATTAAATCTTAAAAAAGTTTTACTTCAGCCTCAGACACTTAATTACCTAGCTGTGTCATCTTGGGCAAATCACTTAACCCCATTGCCTTAATAAATATTTTTTAAAAAGTTTTAATTCATATGCAATTATATATAAACAGTATTTTTTGGACTACCATTTAAGTTGTCTAAAATATTTGTATATATTTTGTCTAAAGGGAGTCAGCTTGGGGGAGAAGGGAATAAAAAAGAAAACAAAAGAATGTTACATTATAACTTTATCATCTATTTAAAAGGAAAAGCAAGTTGTACATAATATATTTGCAGTTTCAAATACAATCACATTTTTTAATCTTATTAGTTTATGGAAATGATGGTTTAATTTCTTAATCAGATTAAATTTTTTTTTAAAAGTACTCTAACTGCAAAAAAGATTTTATAGGTCCCTAACAATTTAACCTAACTTTGACAACTGAACCTAAAAAATTTGTGTTCAAATCTTGGCTCTCTTTGTTATTTAATTTGGGACAAGTTATTGTGCCCTTAGTTTCCTGATATGTAAAATAAGATATATTGGACTGTCTCTAAAATACCCTTCCAGTCCTAAGTACAATGGACCCTAATGGAGAACCAAATGAAGCAGTGAATAGAACATTTAATAGCTGTGTGACCCTGAGCAAGTCACTTAAGCTCATCTGTCTTAGTCTCCTCATCTCATCTGTAAAATGGGATTATAATAGAATTTACCTCTTAGGGTTGTTGTAAGGGTAAAATAAGATTTTTGTAAAACATTTTGCAAAACAAATGCTGGATAATACTACATTATTGATTAATATCATTATTAGTTTTATAATAATTACACATGAAGTAAGAGAATTTCTACCTTATTGCCTATTTCTTTAGTATTAGGGTATCCAACTTTCTATCCTCATTTCAAAGAAGGGTTTCCTTCTTTTCATTTTCAGTGGTCAACATCTAAAGTGAGATTTTCCCAATAATTTCTGCCCAACTAAATCTCTTCCAGTCATTCAGTGCTTGAACTTCTATTATTCACCTGCCCTGTCTTCTTTCTTGTTATTGTTAATAATATCATTCCTAGTTATTTATCTCTTTTTAAGGTTTGTTTGTTTGTTTTTGTTTTTTCAAGGCAACGGGATTAAGTGACTTGCACAAGATTACACAGCTAGGTAATTATTTAAGTGTTTGAGGCTGGATTTGAACTCAGGTCCTTATAACTCCAGGGCCAGTATTCTATCTACTGAACCACCTAGCTGCTCCACCTTAGCTCTTTATTATATTCTCATTTTTTCTTGGTACATTCCCATTTTTACCTTATCTTTGTATTAATATGATTATATTTGTATTTCTTAAAAATCATATACCCCCTACACATATTGATTTCTTTCCTTTCCAGTCCATTTAAATTTATTCATATTAAATTTTCAGGTCTTAGAACTTCCCTAGCAAATTTCCTCAGCAACATTAAAAACCTAGTTATAGCAAAAACATGGCCAGATGAATTATTATAGGAAGGGAATTTTGAAACTCGGTTCCACCACAGACAATCTGATAGCATAGCATTCTGTTTTTTCTTTATTGTCACAATCAACAATGCAATCCTGATGAAGTTCAATCTAGTTCTGGAAATCTCTTGCTATCAATTGGGAAACTACTACTAAAAACTGTTCAAGCTATATCCTGAAATTGATACTGTGAAAGAAAATGGATTTTAAATATGCTAAGTAGTAGATTGAAGATTTCTTTAACTGCCCTTAATTCTATAATTGTTTTAATAATAAATAAGGTCAGGTAACACCAATCACTGGAAAAATTATATAGTCATCCAAATATTGGTATCATGGAGGAATCCAAAGACTGGAAATTATTTTTTCACAACAGTACACTATCCAACATTGCATAGTTGGATAAGGAGTTAGCAATGCTCATTAAATAAGAAACTATGTCAAGTTCAGGTAGGTTGTGGCAACTAAGTGGCCTCGAGTGGGAAAAAAAATCCAAGCTCATAAAGCTACAGTGTTAGCACAATTACCGTTGTAGAGAAACCCTAGATATGTCACCAATGTTCTCTAGCATCCCTGGACCAATACCAGTATTACCATCCAACTGCCACACTCAAGATGAAATAGCAGCATCAGATCTCCAACTGTGAAATCCTAGACTAAAGCATCAGGACTACTCTATACATCAGCCTGTCAGATGAAATGTCTGAGCAGAACAGATGAAATAGGGATTTCTCCACTGTTTTTCCCTGCAAAGCTGTCAGAGGGTAAATGGTCAGAATGTGGTCAAGTAAAACCAGATATCACACTAAAAGTAAAACTGAAGCAATAAGGGAGAGGAGGAAGACCATGAATGAACTTGCTTAACCTATTCCCATCAGAACAGAAAGTAGAACAGGTTTCAATAATCTATTGATTTTATCTCAACAACTTAACTTGAGAAGTAGCTTGATGTTATTGGTACAATATTGGACTTGAAATCAGGAAAAGCTAGGTTCAGATTCTGATTCTAAATCTAAAAGCTACATAATTGTGGCATGTCAGGAAACTCACTGAAGGTAGTAAGTCATCTGTGCTAAGGAAGGGAGTCCCCAGACAAAAGAAATCACAGATCCATGCAATACTAATGCATTTATATATCAGTTTTACTAGATGTGTGTATCAGGGAGGAGAGAGCAGATAGCAGGAGACATTCTTCATACTTCCTAAGAACATCTATTAGTAAATAAAATGAGGAAGGAATGAAAAAAAACACTTATTAAGTACCTATTATATATCAAACATTGTGCTAAATGCATCATAAATGTTACCACATTTTGTCATTGGAAATAGTTCTAGAAAGTAGATACAATTATTAGCCCCATATTACAGTACAGAAAACAAAGGGAGACAAAGGTGTGGTAGAAGAAGGAAGAGGAGCAGCAGGAGCAGTAACATTTGTATTGTGCTTACTAGGTTCTATGTTACTATGTAATTACATGTTATATACTTTATATTTATAGCATTTGATCTTCAGAACAGCCCTGAAAGGTAGATATTATAATGATGAGAAAACTGAGACCCACAGAAATTAGATGTCATATCCAGGGTCACACAGACAGTAAGTGCCTTAGGCCAGATTTGAACTGTCTTCCTGACTCCTGGCCCACCACTTTATCTAGTTTGCTGTCTGCCTCTAAGTAGTGGCCTCATAAAGTACTGAGTTCATGATCACTATAAATACTCAAGTGCAGACTGGATGATCATTGGCTGGGGGAAGCAGGGAGTCATTAAGGAAAAATTCATGAATTGTGTATTTTGCTGAATCATTGATTTAGAATTAGGAGGAACCTTAGAAGAAACCTAGTCCAGCGCCTTCATTTCAAAGATGCTAGGAATCAACTGACCCATGTGAAATGGGGGATAGAATTGGAAAGTGGGAGAAATACTATGATACTTACTGATCTAGAAGTATGAGGAATAAAAATGTGATGATTTTAATTCTAGATGTTTAGAGTTACGGATGATTAAGGGACTCTTTAGAACCAACCATAAATGTCTATTACAATTCACATAAAAAGCAAAATTGTATTGATGCATTGAGATCTCCTTGTCTATACAAGAAAAGTAATTTTTCATTCAAAAAATCATACTCACACACAGATTATCAATATAGACACATATGGATCATGTTCCATCTGTACTGTATGATGATTGATCAATTGCCATGAGATCTCAAAAGACTATTCGATTTGATCAAAACCTATGTAAATTCCTACCAAGTTGTAAAGGTTTTGAGCATGGATTGCAATGGACTTCATATAGCTGCCATCTGAGAACCACTTTACCCAATTTAGGGAAGGCTCATTATTGCAAGCTATGCCAAGATGAAGATGATTGTTTAAGCTACAGTAACTCATAAAGGATGTCTACTAAGATAGAAAGGTCTTCACTCACACAAATGGAATAATAGAATCTGGGAGGACAATATATACCTCTAAATTTCCTCTACAAACATGTTTACTATGAGGTTGGCACTGAATTGTCTGATTATAAATATAATTCATCATATTTAACTGTTCTGATCTCTGTGTGAAAAGGGAACTTTTTCCCTGTGCAAAGAAAAATCCCATAAAAACATATATAACTATATATTAGGTACTTCTGAAAAAGTCAATTCATACTTTTTATTTCTTTTCTGAGACTTCAACCAGGCTGGAAGTGCAGTAGATATTCATAGATGATCCCAATAATTAGTATGATAGTTTTAGCATTCTGTATATTTCTAATCTGGGGGAGATTGTTCCTTCTTTGGCATCCTAGTGACTTTCTGTTCCAAGGGGTTCACCATATTAGTACCACAATGTGAACACCAATTGTGTTCAATTCAATTGGTAATCAGAACCCTTGAACTCAAACAAGCCTCCATCCTAATCCTTCCCCAAGCAGTCAATATTGTATGCATATGTACACTTTTGCACAAACTGACCCCCTCTCCACCACAGTAGGGTTTGAAATGACCCAAAACTACATCTACTCTTCAAAATGCTGAAAATTTTTATAAATAACAGAGAAATATTGATATTTGCACCCAAATAAGCAATTATTAGCTCAGATGGAAATGAATACCTCCATTTCAGAATCTTAGTCCTCTTTTTAAGTCTCTTATTTCCAAATTCATTGCTATGACTTTTTTTTTCTTTGAAAGGCAGAGGATAACTGGACCCAGCACAAAAATATTTTTCTTAACTCACTGATATATAGCCAAGGGAATCCTATATATTATTAGCATATTTGAAACCCTTGGGCTTTCTGTCAGGTTATATTCATCTCTAGAAAGACTAAAGGCAAACCTCAAGATCCTGCCATGTCCTGTGGAATCAGTGATTCAAAGCCTGCATTAGTCTATCTGATATTATGGGTTGGTGATGCCAAAACAATAAGCAGTCTCAGGTAACATGAAAAGCTGAATAATCATGAAAATTAGTGGATTGTGAAATGAATGACCACGTACCTTTGCAGAAGGGGCCTATGTGACTTTCCAGTTTATTAAAGAAAACGTAAAATGTATGAGAGGGAAAGAATTTTACAATGCCTGAAGCTCAAAATACACCTATTGAATTGCTTTCTTGGTACTGTTTGTGAGCAAATATTACTCAACATTATCTATTTTTCTGGTCATTTGAGTTTTTGTATGAAATAAAACTCCACATTGATTCATTCCCACGTCTGTATCCTTTCAGCATTTAAATTATGTAGCTTGACTTTGTATTGACTAGTAATTCAGAACAGTCTGGATATTTAAATCTTATCACTTATATCATGGTAAGTTTCTAGACAGTTGACTAAATTAATTTCATTCACCTCATTCTCATTCTCCCCAACTGCATCCATCTGATAGCCAGTGAGGAACCTTTTGCACCACACTGTGCCCATTTTCTGAATTGTACTAAACTTAACTGATTTTAGACTTTACTTTAAAGGATCCTGAGTACTTACAGAGGTTTTATTACCCTGTGCATGTGCTCATTAGTCCATAGTGCTGAATGGTCTGTAAACCTAAGCAGTACTGAGTGGATGTATTAGAATTTTTTTAAATCCCCAAAGTGAAAAATCCACAACATTAAAGCTATCTCTATGCAGGTTAATTTTAGTGGCAGTTTGATGCAATTAACCATATAATTCAACTTTGAAAAATAACTGCTACTGACCTTAAGGAAAATAGGATGGAGGATTTAAATTATCCAGACTTGTCATTCATATTAATTGAATTCCCTGTTTATTTTTTTTAATTCTCTTCATTATTTGCTTATGTAAACACACATGAAAATGAATTTGATGTTAGTCTTTTTTAATGAAAAAAGTCTACATACAAAGTTGACCAAGAAAAGTGAAATTAGACTTCACGAACTTTGCAAACACTTATTAACAGATAAAAATGGCCAAAGATAATGTCTGTGGAGATGATAGTCTCAGTTCAAAAATTAGTATCCATTAAGCATGAAAGGGGGCATGGTATTAGATAAAGGAAATCATCCCAAATTGTTAGGAGACTTAGAGATCATTTATTTAAATCCCTCTACTTTAAAAAACTCCTTACTTGATTCCTTCATCCTTGCTAGCACCTAAGAACCAATTGTCAGATTTTCAGCATGAACTGGAAAACAGAAAATGCTACACATAAGAGCTTGATTATTTTGTTGCTTTTCAAACTTAAGATATTAATGAAGAAAATCTTAGTAGTGCAGATTGCATTTAAATTTTTCGTGAATTTTAGAGAACTGATTGTCAAGTGTTTTTGTTGCTGTGGTTGTTCAGTCATTTTCAACCATGTCAGATTCTTTGCAAACCCATTTGGGGTTTTCTTGGCAAAGAGAGTGAAGTGGTTTGCCATTTCCTTCTCAGGCTCATTTTATAGATAAGGAAACTGAGTCAAGCAGGGTTAAGTGACTTGCTGAAGGCTACCCATCAAGTTAAGTATCTGAAGCTAGATTTGAACTCAGGAAGATGAGTCTTCCTGACTCCAGGCCTGGCATTTTATCCACTGCAACTTCTATCTGACCCAAATAATTATTAGTGCATAACCATTATTCACAGATCCAAGGATTTGTGTTAGTTTATTTTCCATGGACCCATGAGTTCATTAATGTAGGGCAACTGCCTCTTCCAATTTAAATAAATAGCAATCCCAACACTTACAATCTTAGAGAGTTGCTTGAGAAAAAATATATAATAACTATCTAAATAATGTAAAAATGAAATTAAGTTGAGGGAGTAAAGAGTAGAGAGTAGTGATTAAAGGATTATAGTATTAAATTGGAGAAGAAACAGGATAATCAATCAGAATTGTCCTAGTGAAAAGAAGAATTCAATAGAGCAAGAAAGGAGGTAGGATGGTATTGCATATTGTGAATAAAGCCTTGCCAAAACTTAGAGACTAAAGAGAGTCAAGACGTAAAGTCAAGATTCTTTAGAAGAGCTATAATGAAAATGAGAACAGAGAGGGTTTAAATTATCTTGAAGAAAAACAAGGAATCCCATATCAGAAATTAACCATAATGCAGTAAGAATAGCATCATCAAATGGAACAGGGAAATGGATTTTACTTATCATGTGCAGAATAGTTTTAAGAGTATAAAGTTTTGAGGTCTATATGAAGAGCTATCTTTAAAAAAAAAAGAAACATTTCTTGCAAAATCCAATTCACAAAAAAATTGAAAAATTCACCGAACCAAAGACAAAATATTGTGCTGCTCCTTTTCATGTGATCTTCAATCTATCCAATAACCAACTATTATATTAAATCAACAATCAATATCCTGTCTTCATATGCATGATCACCAACTGTCTACCTCAACTGTAATTCATTTCCTTCTCAGATCTAGCTCTGTAAATTCTTATATACCTTGAAGACTTATTTTCAATATCATCTCCTCCAGGAAGACATCCCTCATTCTCCCTTCCCTAGCCTTTAGCATTTTGAATTTCCTCAGATTATCTTATAAAAATTTATTTGGCTACCTTTTGCAGGTTTTTTTAAAGGCAAGGACTAATTCATGATTCTCTTTGTATGTGCAATGTTTAGTATAGTGCCTTGCATATAACGTACACTTATAACACTTACAACACACTTAATTTTTCCTTTGTTCAACTTTTGAATTGAATTGAATAGAAAATATACACAAAGCTCTGGGAAAGTTCTGTTAAAAATGATTTCTAGTTTGGGGAGATTTTTTGTTTGTTTTTTAACCATTGAAGACCTTTTAGCCTAGTAGAAAAATAAATTATGTATAAAATGATTCTAATATAAAAATAATATAAGTCCATAAGAAGTACAGTAAAAGATATTTGATGAAAGATTTATTCTGAGACATAGGTAAAATATTTGAATCAGTTGGGGCTTTGGGGATAACTACAACTATGAGGCCACCTTGGGCTTACTAATATTGACTGAATGGTACACACTCAAAAGAAAGATTTCTAAATTTATGGGAATGAAATTTATCTTTTCATTTTTTTGTTCACTTAACCCTTAAATAGTAATCATGTAATCGAGGGATCTTGGGAGTATCATAAGAAACTTTTCCAAAAGGTAACATTTATTTTCAAATGTTTGGATCGCTCAGACAAGGATTTTTCTCCAACGTATAATTCATCATCCTCCTTACTCACTGTAAAATCAATCTGTTCTCTTTGTGTGACATAAACAACAAGCCATTTCACGGGAATGAGGCAAGCCAGATGTGAAGGTGTTTTAGAAAAGCACAACAGGGAATACACCAAGCAAAGAAGCATCTGCATTTATTTCAATGTCAAATCACATGTGTGTTATAAAAGGAAAGTTTATCGCTTTTATTAAAGAATAACTTTTTCTGTTACGATGTTTACACTTAACTCATACCTTCCCTGAGCTATGAATTCAGGTTAGCTGCACAAATCACTGAGACCATATGTGACTGACAATTTATGTGTGGAACAAATCACTTAGCTTTCATCTACAGTAATGCAGTAACCATTCTACTCTGTCATCCCATTATTGTCCAAAGAGGAGAATTTGCTAATCAATTATTGTAATACCTAAAATAAGTAATACCTCTCCTTAGAATATAAGCTTCTTGAAGACAAGTGATGTTTACCTTTTGTTTTCTTATAACTAGGATATAGTCCAGTGTTTTGGCCATATTGGACAATTAATAAATGTTTAATTGAATTTATTGTAGTATATAGATTTGATGGACATAGAGTTAATTAAATGTAAATTGGTCAAAAACTAATAAAATCCCCAAATAGAGACTTTTCATAATAAAGTAGCCAAAATTATGTCCATTTATTCAAATAAAGTACAATTTTTAAAATAGATTCTTCTTGAATCTGAGCTATACTTTGAATATGGAAATTATTGGAAATTGCATTAACTCTCTCAAGAAAAGTAAATTCTACCAAAAGTTTAGAAATGGCCATGTCTACAGTTCGCAAAGAACTTTAATTGACCATATGCCTCAGTATCATGATTTGTGTGATTTGCGTACTCCAGCAAGGTCAATTCATAATCACTGAACAAGGAGTAAGATTTAGAATGTCAATAAACCAAATTAAAATTTATTTACAATCAAGAAACTGTACCCCTTTTCCTCTTTCCTGATGCTCTGCCATTTTCGCTGAAGAAAAAGAAAGGAGTGATGTCCATTTTAAAAAATTTTATTGCTTCATGTGTTGCCATGGCCATAAACTTCTTCACTTACGCAGTCAGGTTACTTAGCTAGATTTGCTTCTGCAGTCTCATTCTGTTGCTGGGGTCATGCTTAAAACCTTTCCAGAGTGTCAGAATTGTCTGGAGTATACACCTGCTGTATAGCTTGTAAGAGCCATCAATCACCTTCCTATGCTGATGAGGCAGCTGAGCTGAATTTTGAGGAAGAGATTTTATCATAGGAAGACAAGATGGTTTGTCAGATGGTAAACACAAACGGTATGTAGAAATTCAGTGTCACTGGTACCCTGGAAATGTTAGGAGAAAAAAAGACTCCAGTATCCTGTATGGTCTCTCTTGGACAAATTTTTGCAAGGGTTTAAACAAGAGTTATACAGGTTGCTTAGACCAAGATAGGTGATGATCTGAATCATGGAAGAAACTTCCAAATTCATAAGATAACAGAGAATGGTAAGTCTTTAAATATGTACTGGTGAATTAGGAGTACTTTTGAAAAAAGAAGAAAGACAGAAGCAGAAGAGATTTGGAGCCAAAAAAGACTTTAGAAGTTATATAATTGGGGTCCAGAAGTTATATAATTGGGGCTTAACCAAGGCCACATGGGTAAGAAGTGGCAGAATCAGACTTCAAACTTGTTTCTTAAAATCCAGAAGGATTTTTTCCTATACCACAGCATTTGTCTGATGCTCTCTCATGATGCTGTATTGTAATGCTGGATATTTATGCATACCAGAACAAGATGAAAGCAGAAAACTAAATTATTTCTCTCAGTGTTTTATAAGCTTCAACAGTCTGTCTATAAAAGCAGAAGAGTAGATTTAAACAAGTATTTGATATTGTCAAAGCAATTAGTTAATCTAGAAATGAAAAGAGATAAATATTCTTCCTTTAACCTAATTTTGTTCCCCTCTTCAGTTTTATCTATTTTTCCTTTCCCTCCATCTTTTGCTCTTCCTCTTTTTCTCCTTCCTTTCCCCTATCCCTTCTCCTTCTATTTTCCTTCTTTCTATCTTCCTTTCTTGCCTCCTCTCTTTCCTTCACATCTCATACACACACACACACACACACACGCACACACACACGCACAAACACACGCGCACACACACACACACACACACACACACACACTTTAAACAAAGAATTTAGGGGATTTGAATTGATTTACTTATTTATTCTCAATTTTATACCTCCTTTTGTCCACTTAAAACATATTCATTGAATAAATTCAATCAAGTTTCAAAAATCCTCTTTCCTAGGTTCATAATATCATTAGAACACATCTTCACATTTTCAAAGAAATCACACACTTAGGATTTTAAAATAACAATATCTCTATCATTTAATTTCATAATTTTGATTCTACAATGAGAATTGGTACTATCTCTAATCTATCAGCTATAAAGATTTATGAGTTATATCTTTATCAGTCATTCATTATTTTGTACTCTCCTTGAGAAAACTTTCTTGTAAAGTCTTGTTTCAATGAAAGTTGGCAATAAAGAATAGATGTATACAAGCTCAAAAAAGGAAACTTAAAGCACAGGTTCTAGCATGGCACTTCAGTGGATCAAGCATCTAATCTGGGTTGGTTTTTCCTTTCCAGGCATACATTACAAATGCTAGTAACACTTTTATCTGTATACTTCTCCAAGGCATTTCATAAATTCTTCACAGAAAATCTATTCTTATATCAGAGTTACTTTTGATCCTAAAACTATTTCACAGAATTCACATGAATACTCACCCTTTTGATTCATTCTTTGCTCCTCATTACATGACTCGCTCATTTACTTTTCAGGTCATAGACATATGTTATGATGGCTTTTTAGCCATTTCTCATGTGTAAAAATCCCTATCTGTGCTAAATCACAACTTATCTTCACCTACAATGCTTCTTTCCATTGTCCTTTGGATAACCAACAATTTCATTTCTTCTGAAATCATTGTCTTAAGAATATTTATAAGCATCACAACATGATATTATTGTTCAAAACAAAGTTGGATACAGAAAGTAGCTTGAGATAGATGAAAACAATGTGTAATTTCTCAAATGTAATAATGTTATTTGTTTTCTTATCATTTAGTTCTCAGAATGGTTCATTGTACATATGTAATACCTGAATTACAATGATATATTGTGATGGATTGTCAAAAGGCTAAAATTTTAGTTTGCCCATTTTTTTCCTGAAATACTTTAAAGGCTTAATTCTTTTGTTATTTTTGTCTGGTATACAATTAGTACATAATAAATAGGTAATGACTAATTGAAAAAGGAATAAGAATTTAGGGTCTGAATTTCTCAAAATAGTTACATACAAACCTGAGAGGCCACAGAAAGAGGGGAAATAACCAGACAAAAGGATAGATAAAGAAAGATACATTAAATAAAAGGTTTATCGCACTTTTTCAGAACTTTAGAACTTTATCTTAGAAGTTTAGCATTTCTTTTATTCTCCCAATAACCTCTTTTGAAAAATAGTACCAACCTTATTTTCCAGCAGAACTAAGAAGCATTTATAAGCACATATAAAGATACCCTAGAATCCTGTGTGTTCATAACTGTTGAATAAAATTGCTTATTGCCCTATCATTTAGGTGTGACAGATAGTCAAAAATCAGTACCACTTTGTATACACCTGTCATAGAGAAAAGAGAGGAAATTAAGTGATCTGGAGTATGTTTTGAATGGGCCAGAAGCCTTTTACTTTAGCCAACTGGCATAGATTTTACCAGGACAAAAATACTACGTTGGGTTGGCAGAAGAATCTTCTGTCTTTTCTTTGTATTTTTGGCTTAATAAATCAATACCCTTTCTCCTGAATCAAAAAAAAGATACTTTACCACCAGGTTTAGTAAGCAAAGGTTTATTTAGCACTTACTGTTAGCAGGACAGTATGCTAAGTACTAAGGAGACAAATTTTTAAAAAATCATCCACTCAGGGATTTTGCAATGTATTGAAAGGAAAACCACATACAAAGTAAATATAAGAAATTCAGACCCTAAGATAACAATTTGTGTAAATTAATATAAATTTATTGTTGGAGTTATAAAAACTAACAACTGGGATATGAATGGGGAGAGATTATATAAGAACTGTGAGAAATGGCACCTGATCTATATTTTTTAAAAGTTCAGAAAATCTTCAGAAGTTTATGTGAAGGTTGAATTATCTTGGAAAGCAAGATTCGATACAATTTAAGGTAACAGCTGGACTGGAACAGTGAAATCATGAAGAGGATTAAAGTAAAATTACATCAAATTTATAAGGTTACAAGTCATTCCCAATTGTTAAATAGTCAAAGATATGAACAGTTTTCAAATGAAAGAATTAAAGCTATATAGAAACATATGTAAAAATGTTCTAAATCATTAAATGCAAATTGAAAAAACTGTGAGGCTCTACCTCATACCTCTCAGATTAGCTAAAATGACAAAAAGGGAAAAGGATCAGTGTTGGAGAGAATGGGGACATTAAAGCTTTGATGATGGAATTGTGAATTGATCCAACCATTCTGGATAGCTATATGGAACGATAGCCAAAGAACAATAAAACCCATCATACCTTTTGATCTATCAATATTAATACCAGGCCTATATCCAGAAGAGATAATAAAAAATGGGGAAAGTCCCACATGTTCCAAAATATTCAAAGCAGCTCTTTTTGAAGGGGATAAAACTAGAAACTAAGGGAATGTCCATCAATTTGGGATTGGTTGAACAAGTTATGGTATAATGAATGTTATGAAGTACTATGGTTCTATAAGAAAATATGAATTCTCCAACTTTGGAGAAGGATTGAACGAATTACAGAAACTGATGTTGAGTGAAGGGAGTAGAACCAAGAGAATGTTGTACATATTAACAACAAAATTATGAATTGATTGACCTTGAGGGATGCAACTCTGCTCAGCAGTTCAGAGAGCTAGGACAACCCTGGGAGACCTGTCATGGACAATGCTGTCCACATTCAGAGGAAGAAAAACAAGACAAAATAAAACATAAAATACATACTGAATCTGAACATACACTACATTCATTTTTTTTTAATTTCTTATGTATTTCTTTCCTATTTCATGGTTTCCTTTCTTTTCTCTTAACCCTAATTCCTCATTCAGAAAATGACTAATCTGTAAATATGTTAAACACAAATGTGTATGTGCAATATTCACCACACTGTTCACTGCTGAGGGGAGGGGGGATGGAGGAATGAAGGGTGGAAGGAATTTATGTAACTTAAATATATGCATATACATGAAGATGAATGCAATTGGAAAATAATTTTAATGTAATATATACTTATAAAACCACATCACTTTCTGATATTAAGTCATTTGAGTCTCCAGGGCTTTGTGTTGAGAATTTTCTTTTCTAGGTTTCCAATATATGTGACTTTTGAGGAGGAAGAAGTAATAGTACCTAAATAAACCAATAGCACATCATATTTCCACAAAAGTTGTTCTTCCTGGATGAGGACTATATCTGAACTGGAAGTGGAGTCATTGTCATAGAAGAGTATAGGAAAAGGAAAAGGAAAAGACTTGGCTATGCTCATTTTTCAGGGTTCTAGAAATAACCCTTTTGAAGGGAAATATATTCACACTACTCACCACTTGAGCACGTGCTATGTTTCTATTTACATAATCAGTAATGAGAAAATATAGCTATCATATAAGGATAGAAGAAAAGAAAAAATTTGAAGACCCATCTATATTAAAGTAAATGCATAAAAATAAGCACATAATAATCCACACATAAACTTGAATCATATTCTTTTAGCAACGTATTCACAACCTCTAGAGGGGAATTCAGAGACAACTACCAAAGAGATTGAGCAAAGACAAAAAAACTTATACAAATTAAAGACCACTGGCTACATAACCATTCCAAATGCATTTTGTACCTGTGAAACTGGATGGTTGAACATCACTATTAGACTTTGCATTTTGTTTTTACATTTTGGCATTTTTATATTTATCTCAACAGCTTATCTTAACAAGATTTGGGTCAGATCCTGACTTTGTTATTCAGTATGATACCTATCCTTTCAAGTGTTGAATCATCTCTACATTTTGGGGTTTTGGTTTGTTTGGGTTTTGTTTTTTTGATTTTTGCAAAGCAATGAGGTTAAGTGACTTGCCGAAAGTCACACAGGTCAGTAAGTATTAAGTGTCTGAGGTCGGATTTGAACTCAGGTTCTCCTGACTCCAAGGCCAGTACTCTATCCACTGTGCCATTGAGCTTCCCCATCTATAAATTTTTTAAGCATGTTGTTGCTATCATTTCTGTCATGTCTGTATCTCTGTAATCCCATTTGAATTTTCTTGGCAAAGTTACTAGAGTGGTTTGCCATTTCCTTCTCAAATTCATTTTGCAGAATAGGAAAAACAGAGTTAACCAGGGTCACTCAACTAGTAAGACTCTGAAGACAGATTTGAACTATGGAAGATGAGTCTACCTAACTACAAACCAATTACTTACTGTGCTAGGAAGACTCATAGTTTCCTTAATATATTTAAAAATAGACCACTAGATATTCTTTCAAATCTACACTCTTTCTCCCTACCTCTATCTTTGTACAAGTTGCCCACCATGGCTGGAACGTTGTTGTCATTGCTATTCTGTTGTGTTTGAATCTTCATGACTCCGTGGATCATGTTGTTCATGAGGTTTTACTTGACTGTCTGAGATCTAATGTGAATTCAAATCTTCCTGATTTCAGGCCTAGCACTCTGTCACTGATTCATGTAGCTGCCTCCATGAAAATAATACTATTTTTTTAAAGTATTTAACAGTAGCAGACTAAGGATTAAGACTTCATTGTAAGTTCACTTATTTAATAATTCCACCAATTTCAAATATCTTTTACTATACTATTGTATAATTTATGTCGCTCCTTTTTGTCTACCAAAATTACAAGTTACTCTGTTAAATGCTTCCTTAAAACCCTAGAAAGGCCATATCTATAGTATTTTGAATATCTTCTGAGCTACTAACCCTGTTGAAAAAGAAATCAATTTTGTCTGGTATGTCCTAGTCTTGACAAAATCATGCTGACTCTGTGTGATCCCTACTTCCTTTTTTAGATTCTTATTAGTTATGCTTTTAGTAAAATATTCTAGAATTTTATCAGGAATTCAACTGAATCTCACTAGCTTATAGTTTTTGACTTTTTATTCCTTTTTATGAAGAATTGAGTCATTTCTTGTCTCTAATCCTGTAGCACCTAACTTGTGCATTATTGTCTTTTAAAGATCATTATCAATGGTTCAACATTCATATTGCCTATCCTTTCAATGACATAGAAAACAGGTCATGTATATCTTATGACTTGAATGAATCAAGGGAAACAGTGTTCCCTTATTATTACTTAAGTTATATTTCAGTTCCCCCAAACCCATTTTTATTTTGTCCTTGTTTAAAGTTCATCCCTTCATATATAATTCACATAATTATGGGGTAACAGAGAAGGAGAGGTAAAATAGATTGAAATGTCTGACATCAAAGAGGAAAGAAAAACTTTTACAATAGAGGAAAAGACAGAGAGATGAGAGGTAATGAATGAAATTTACTCTTATCAGAATATATGGAGGAAATAGCATATAGAAAACTATTTCCCACAGAAAAAGGAGGGGAAAGAAATAAGAGAAGGGAGGTAGGGTGATAGAAAGGAGGGCAGTTGGGGAGGGGTAAGTCAGAAGCAAAACATTTCTGAGGAGGGACAGACTGAAAAGAAAGAAAGAAAAGAAGTGGGGAAAATAGGATGAGGAGAACTGCAGTTAGTAATAGTAACTAAAAAAAATTGAAGCAAATTTTTTTCTGATAAGGGAATCATTTATCAAACATATAGAGGACTGAGACAAATTTATAAAAATAAGAACCATTCTCCAATTTATACATGATGAAAAGATAGGAACAATTTTTAATGAAGTCATCGATGCCAACTACAATCATAAGAAAAAGTGCTCTAACTCACTATTGAATGAAGAATTATAAAACAAAACAATTCTGAATGATTACCTCTTCTGTATTAGATTGTTTAATAGTACAGAAAAGGAAAATAAAAAATGTTGGAGAGGATGTGTGAAAATGAGACATTAATACATTGTTAGAGTTGTGAACTGATTCAAACATTTTATAGTACAGTTTGGGACTATGCCTAAAGGATGGTGAAACCATGCATACCTTTTGATATAGCAATGTCACTATTAGGTCTGTATCCCAAAACAGGTTAAAAAAACAAAAAGAAAAAGAACCTGCATGTATGAAAATATTTATAGCAACTCTTCTGATGGCAGGAGTTGGAAATTGAAGGGATTCTCATCAATTGGGTAATGGCTTAAAAAAATTGTGGTATGTGATTGTGATGGAATTCTAATCTGCTATATGAAATGTGGAGCAGGATGCTCTCAGACTTATATGAGCTGATGCAAAATGAAATGTACTGCTTACAAAGTAATAGCAAAACTGTAAGATATTTAGTTGTAAATGACTTAGTCCCACCAATATAGTGTTCCAAGACAACTCCAAAGGACTTATGATGGAAAATACTATCCCTCCCCAGGGAAAGAATCATTGATGCCTTGAATCTAGATTGAAGCATTACTTTACTTTCTTTTTTTGAGGTTTCAATACTCAGTGTTTTCTTTCACTATTAAGGAAATGTTTTGCTTGGCTACACATGTAAACTATATCAAATTACTAGCCTTCTTGTGTTGGTATGGGAAGGAAGGAAGGGAATTTGGTACTCAAAGTTTTCTAAAAAATATTAAAATTATTTTATATGTAAATGAAAAAATATACTAAATAAAAACAGCAAAAAAAAAATATTCCCAGTGAAAACATATCTCAACTAACAGTCATTTGAATTAGTTGTGAGCAAAGTCTATACACACTTGTAAATCAATCAATGACATTTTAATCAAGTTCTATAGGAATTCTGATTGGGCTCATAGAAGAGCTTGAGCAAATCCTTTGGGCCTTTTATCATACCATTCAGCTAGTTTAGATTATTGGATTGTTCAACAGATTAGAATGGAAGTCTCCCAGAGAAAGAATCTCTTGGCAAAAGAGAAGATCCTATTCTCAGCCTCAGTCTTCAGTACTTCCAACCTCCTATTTTGTCTAGAAGGTCTAGTAAAGTTTAGATAGTTGGGAGACTTAGAATTATTCCTCAGCATCTGATTAACATTTCAAGAATAGCAGTGACTAGGAGCAATGTCAGTAACAAGAGCTGAAGACAGATCAAAAAAAAAAAAATAAAACAAACCAAAAAAACTGGAGAAAAGCAGATTCAAGCCTATGACATATGATAAATCCTGGAGAAAAGAAACACTATCCTTAAAGACAAAAGGGTGCTGGTGAATATTTAACAATTACTCTCTATGGAAAAAAATGTATACATGATGCCCTTTTCAGTTTAATATGTACTACTAATATTTGCTCCATTATTTTCTTAATTCTTGAAATGAATCATTATCCTTAGGATTCAGAATAAAACATAAAAACCACATGCATTTCTGGATGATTGGACCATATAAATATAGCAAGGAAACCGATAGTGAGAATTTCCTTTGCCAGATTTTCAACAATTCTAACCATTGAAGAAACAGTTGTCAAGTTGTATCTCTGTAACCCTCCATGGATAGTGGCTTTAATTGCCTAGCTAAAACATAGTAGTGGAAGTGGGAGCAATACTTTTCTTATGGTTTTGGGCTCATATTACTGGGCTTTGTCAGGTTCTGAGGGAATATGGTAATGGAGGTTTTAGTAATGGTTTGATTTGCCTGGAATATGCCACCTTCTGACTCTGCCACAATCTTACTTGTGACTTCAAATAGATTAGCTTTACAATGCAATGATTGGCAGTTGAAAGCCAGGAAGACTGACCCCTTCAATATGGACCACTCCCTTAAGTGATGGTTATGGGAACTAGGTTTGAAGTAGAGATAGGGAATAAATTATAATATATGAATATAGGATTCAATTTGTCCCATTACAGAAAATATTAATGATTTTAGGTAGGTACTATTTATTATTTTAAGAAAAGCTCTACTTTTCCCTAGGTTTTTCCCCAGTGTTTAATAGGAAGGAGCATTGTATTTTGTCAAAATATTTTTCTGCATCTTTTTAGATAATCATAAGTTTTTGTTGTTTTTATTCATATGGTCAATTATGCTGATAGCTTTCCTACTATTGAGTCAAATCTGCATTCCTAGTATTATTGTATCTGGTCACAGGAGACAATTTCAGAGAAACGTGGGAAGACTTATAGGAACTAATGAAAATTGAAACAAGGAAAAGCAGATGGTGATTTATAGACTAAAACATTGTAAAAATGAAAAGAATGAGATCTACCCAGTAATCAGCTATGATTCCAAAGAACTTAATAAATGTTACTCACTGCCTGAAAGAAATAGTGATAGACAAAGTATGTCATATGAAACATTCTTTTTGGATATGGCTAATGTATGGAAAAATTTGTTTTGCATGAATATGGATATTTTTATAAAGATTTTTGTTTTATTATTTCTTTGTTTCTAATTTCCTTCATTTTTATCCAAAGGGAGGGGCAAGATAGAATAGGGAACAAAGAAAAATTAAATGCTTTTTAATTTAAAATAATTAAATAATTAGTCAATTTAAAATAATTAAACTAAATTAAAATATCCCACACCATTGACTAAGGCATTGAGGTTTTGTGCTCCCTTGAAGTGTAGAGAGAATATATCAATTAAATCATGGACCTTTTGGAAAAAAAAACCCATATATATAAACTTTTTAACTTCTAGTATGACATAGAGACAGTTTAATAAACAGTTAAAATTAAGTTACTCTGACATATGCTGACCCTAAGCATATCATTTAACCATCCAGTGCTCTAGATGGCTATCTAAAACTAGAAATTATAGAAAATATACCAGCCTGAATTAGTAGAGGAAATTTTCTCATCTGAGAACTTCCTATAACAATGAAATTACAGACTCAATCATCATCCCTGACACTAATGTGGAGTATGCTTATAGGCAAATAAATCCTTTAACTTTTTTTCACATCAATAATTGCCTAGCCATATTCACTCGTTGTGTATCCATATTGTTGATTTTTCTTTTTACCCAAGTTCAAGACTTCATATTTATCCCTTTTCAGTTGCAATGTTTTTCATTCATCACATAATTTTAGCCAATTGTGAACTTTTGAATTCTTTAGTCTATCAACTAATTAAATAGATTTCCTTTCCAAATTTGGGTCATCTATTAATTAGATAAGAGAGAATTCCTGCCTCCTGTGTCTTCATCCAAGTCATTGATAAAAATGTTGAACATGACTAGGTTGAAAAATGAAGTCCTTGGCAAGCCACTAGAGACTTCGCTCTAGGTTGACATTGATTCATTAATCAACACTCCGTGGATGTGATTCCCCAACTAGTTTTAAATCTACCTCAATGTATTGTCATCCAGCCCTCTTCTTTCCCTCTTATCCACAATGATACCATAAATGACTTAGTCAGTTACTTTCCTAAAATCAAATATATTCTATTTCCTTTATCAAGAAATTTGATTTTTAAAATGGAAATAAGATGGTTTAGTATGATATATTTAATGAACTGTCATTGGCTTATAGTGATCATAACTTCCTTATATATTTACAATGATTTGCAAACTCTTGACTTAAAATTCTATTTTAGGACTTTCTGGGGCAGAGAGATGTCAATGTAGAAGAAATGCTCAACTGATTTCTCCCAACATATCTCTCCAGACAACTTTTAAAAAAATGACTTAAATCAAATTCTGGAGTGACAGAACCAATAAAAGATTAGAGTGAGGCACTCCTCAGCCCAGCACAATTTAGGAAGTTTAAAGGAGAAATCTGTGTCATAAGAGGGGTTGTCAGCCCAGAGCCCACTTAGATGTAACACCAATAGTGGGATATAGTTTTGGAAGCTTTTATACAGAAATGGGAAGGAGAATCAAAGCTGATCAAAAAGACAGTAGAAGAGACCTCTATGCTTAAATTAGACACAGCACTAGAAGCTTTTTGGTGATTCCTTTTCATATACCAACTCTGAGTCATATTTTGGTCAAGAGAGAGCAATGTGAAATTGAACACTGATAACCCTACATTGCATTATTTGATTAATTTTTAATCAGTTTACTATATATTAATGATCCAGTTTCATTTATTAGTTATTTCTTAAACTGGGAACTCCAGAAGCCTACAGGTATTAAACCCCTTTAATGCATCACACATCACTCTCCATCCACCATTTTCTTTCTAAGATATTTCCAGACATAATATTCTCAATTATATCCTAATTTGTTAGAATTTGCTAACATATAAAATGCTAGTATCCCATTCTTTCTCAAAAATTACCAACTACAGGGTGAACCAGAAGATGTTACTCTACATTATGATATTGATTTAAATTGTGGTTAAGTGAATTTGGCACTGATTAATCAGAAGTGAGATATGCCTTTGTTATTCCAGATTGTTTTATTTTACTCTGTAAAACTGTAAAAGAATTATCTTGTCACGTTGGATTTTGGCTGTTACAAAGACTTGGATCCCTTTTATTGGGATTTGCTAGCCTTGTTAATAAATTGAAGATGCTTAGAACTTTACTGCCTTAATTTTATTGTGATAATAGGAGTTCTGAGGAGAAGCATTATTTTCAGTCCCAAGGGAACAGGGGTCCTAAGAAGCAGTATCAGTTGTAATCCGAAGAGATCAGGGACACTAAACAAAAGAGTAGTGACCTCATCCCTACTCAGATCATTGTTGTTATTTGTCCTTCATTTTCAAAGAAGACCATGATAGGAGGAAGGTGATGTCATGCTAAGCACATGAATTGGATATGAGTGAGGAAGTGATAAGTCACCAGCCTAACTTTTCTTTCAGAGTCATCTGGGTCCAATGATTAGATATGAATCAGAATGACTGGAGACATTCTGAATGTGAAGAAATCAGGGTTAAGTGATTTGCCCAGGGTCACAAAATAGTAAGTGTCAAGTACCTGAGGCTGGATTTTAATGCAGGTCCTCCTGACTTCAGGGCCATTGTTCTATCTACTACATCACCTAACAATTCAAATCATTCCACATTGGAGGGACTAAAATCTCAGAACCAGCTCTGAAAATGTTATTACAAAAAAGCATGGATTTTGGTAAAGTGTCTCTCCTAATCACACCAGGAATAAAGTTAAACTTTAATATACATTAAAGACAAGAAACAGAATGGGGGGAAAATGAGCACACAACAAAAAATATGATCATAAAAAAATCACTTTTTCAAAAGAAGACAGTGAAGTCAAAGAAGCTACAAGCAAGCCTTCAAAGGAGAAAAAAAGCTATGAACTGGACACATACTAATAAGAATTCCTAGAAGGGCTATAAAAGAATTTTCAAAATCTCATAAGAGTGTTAAAAAAACAAAAATCTTGAACAAAGTGATACCGTGAAAAATAAAATTGACCAAATAGAAAAAGAGGTACAAAATTCTACTCATGGAAATATTTTCTTAAAAAAACAAAATTGGTCAAACCATAAAGAAAAAGAAATATATTTTGGGAAAGCACACTGAAGAAATGAATTCCTTAAAAATTGAATTTGGAAAAAAAAATTTGATTCAGACAAGTAAAAAATATCTCCTTGAGACAACCAAGAAACAATAAAATAAAGTCAGAGGAATGAAAAAAATATTGATGAAAACGTGAAATAGGTCAATGCAAAAAAGTTGACCTGGAAAATAGATCATGGAGTGCTAATTTTTAAATGATTTAATTACCTGAATGCCATAATGAAAAAAGAACATTGACTTATTTTCTTGAGTGGTGGAACAATGGAATGCTTTAGATGTACAATGCACAGAAAATGATCATAGTAGTATAGTAAAGAACTCTCCATTGGATAAATAGCACTGACAAAACTGGAAAGCTGTCAGGCAAAAACTAAATTTAGATTGATAACTCACACCAAATAACACAATACAATAAGGGCAAAATGAATAAATGATTTTAAACAAAAATGTTATAACATTATCAGTCTAGGGAAACATGGAAAATTGTTTAATTTTGATAAATCTATGGATAAAGGAAGGTTATATAACCAAAAAAGAAATGGAGAGGATCAGAGGAATTAAAGGGATGGCTTTGATTACATGAAATTAAGTTTGTGTATAAACAAAACTAATGCAGCCAAAATTAGAAGAAAAACAGGAAACTAGGAGAAAATTTAGAGTAAGTTTCTGTGATAAAACCATTATTTATCATATATACAGGAAACTAAGCCAAATTTATAAAAGTAAGAGTCATTTCACAATTGATAAATGAGCTAATAATATTAACATGCAGTTTTCAAAAGACAAAAATCAAAGCTATCAATAGTCACATGGGGGAAAATGCTCTAAGTTACAATTTATTAGAGAATGTGAATTTATAAAAACTCCTAGGTACCACCTCACACATACAATATAAGTTAAGCTTTCAAAAAAGGAAAATGATAAATGATGATGGAGATATGGAAAAATTAGACATTATGAATCATTGATGAAGTTGATGAATTAGTCTAACCTTTCTGGAGAATAATTTGGAACTATGCCCAAAATGGTTATAAAATTATGCATATACTTTGACCCAGAGATACCATAACTAGGATTTATCCCAAAGAGATCAGAGAAAAAATGTATTTATACAAAAATATTTATAGTTGCTCTTCTTTTTGTGGTGGTGATTTAGAAATCAAGAGGATGCTCTTCAAGTGGGGAATGGCTATATTAATAGAGACATATGATTATGATAATATTATTGTGATATAAGGAATGACAAGCAAGATTGTTTCAAGGTTTAAAAAATTCTGTGAAGACCTGTATGATGCCAAGTAAAGTGAGCAAAATCAGGATAGCATTGTACAGAGTAATAGCAATATTACAAGATTGATCAGTGTAAAAGAATTAGTTATTCAGATGAATAAAATAATCAAAGACAATTCTGAAGTTCTAATGATAAAAACTGCTAACCACATAGAGAGAAAGAACTAATGAATTGAGTACAAATTGAAGCATACTTTTTATTTTCCTTATTCTTGAGTTTTGTGCATGTGTTTTCTCTTGAAACAGCTCATATGGAAATGTTTTGCATGACTTTACATAAACAGTTAATATCATATTTCTTTTTTTTAGAAAGGTGTAAAAGGGGAGGAAGTGGGAACAAAATTTGGAGATCAATTTTTAAATGAATGTTAAAACATTTTACATATAATTGGAAAATATATATATATAAAAAGTTCCCTGTGAGCCTGCATCCTTCCTTTGAAAGAATGTTTGTTCTTTATTAAGTTTAATGATTATATTATCAGGACTTCATCCTTGAACCTATAACAACTATACTTTCCTTTGCCTTATCAATATTATCCCTAATCCTGTTTTGTTCAGTTTTGTATAGTCTACTTCTTCTATATTATTTCCCCACTCTAATCTATCTCATATACAGTTATCTGTCCTAAACCATGTATCTGTTGTCTCCACTATCAATAAACTTCAATCCCTATTTCCTCTAGATGATATATAAAATCATTTATCTGGTATTTAAATCTTTTAACAATCTGACCCATCTACTTTGCTAAATTCTTTATTTCC
The DNA here is from genome assembly GCF_037893015.1 of Macrotis lagotis. Classification (NCBI taxonomy): domain Eukaryota; kingdom Metazoa; phylum Chordata; class Mammalia; order Peramelemorphia; family Peramelidae; genus Macrotis; species Macrotis lagotis. The sequence goes on along the minus strand of NC_133666.1, from coordinate 523,826,356 downwards.
CTCCACACAGTCTAAAATTCAACCATACTGTTCTATTACTATTCCAAACATTGCACTCCATTTTCCCTCTAGTATCTACACCCCAAGACTATAATGAAATTTTTCCTCATGTGAAAATTCTTGGAATCCTGATTTCCTTCAAGATTTAGCTAGAAGCATGACTTCTTCTTCTCAAGTTGTTAATGAACTACTTCCCCAAACTATCTTGTGCTAATTTTGCTTTCACTATATACATTCTTATATGGGTAAATGTCTGTACTATTGAAATGTTAGCACCTTGAAGGCAGAAACTGTTTTACTTTTTCTTTGTTATCCCTTGCATTTAATACAATTATTGGTAAACAGTAAGTTCTTAATATATATTTGTTGATTACCTACTTTTATTGATTATGAAATGTTCAACATTGACTAATGATAATGAATATAATGTAGATGAAAAAAATGAACAAGAGATGACCAGGCAGTAAATGGTCCATTTAAAATACATCATGAAACAGTAATGCAGCTTGAACAATCAACAAAAACAAGATGTACCAGGCAGGTTAAACCACTCCTACCATCTCAACTACCACTTCCCCTCAGACTTTCTTGGGGCACTCCAAGAACCCCAGGAAGAGCAGTGTTCACCAGTATGCTCCCTGCCCTTATTTTGTCCCAGTGTCTGTAATGAATGTTGAGGGCAGCTATTGCTGTGGACATTGGATTAACAACTGCCTCTGTAGGGATTGCAGCTTCTGTTTTGTCAGCACCCTCAACTACAGAAGACCCAGAAAAGAAATGTTTAACCACCACACTCTTTGGCACCATCAAAAGATTTAACATCAGAAATGGAAAGTTTTGCAATTGAAATAATAGTTTTAAAAGATGCACTATTTTCAGTTTTGTTGCTGTAATCTCTAGACAATCTAGTTTTAGTCTCTGACTGATAGCTTCTAAATAGTGTTTGTTGTTTCCAATTTGAATATAATTTTTGAGAGCAACTTTCTTATCTAGATCTCTAGCATTTAGCACAGTACAAAGAAATTTAATCAATCTTCAAAATACAAGGATCAGACATCACTACTCACCATACTGAATATCTGTATTTCTCCAATTCCTCTAAGTAAGATATATTTTGTGCATACTCTTCATTTTCACTTTCTCTCATGTTTTTCAAAGAACTTGATTTTCCTTGCAAAGATTCAGCATTCAGGTCATTTTGCTTTAACAGATATTTTTTCAAAAGTGAAAAAAAATAGTTACTGAAATGATTCAGAATTTTGTATGGTTTGAGTATCTACTTCTAATCTAGGATCATTAAATTTTAAGAAACAGATCTATACAACTTAAGTGATATCATGATGCAACCCAATAACCAATACTTTGGTAGAGTATTCCTACTTGTAGTTAGGAATACTCAATTCAAATTCAGACTCAGCTACTGACTAGCTAATATGTACCAAAGAAGGTCACTTAACTTCTTTGACCCTCTATGCTTCATCTGTAAAATAGAAGTGAACTATCTAGTCTTCTAAGTCCCTTAAAAGTTCTAAACTTGGGGCGGCTAGGTGGCGCAGTGAATAGAGCACTGGCCTTGGAATCAGGAGTACCTGAGTTCTAAACTTATAATTATGTAATTAACCTCAGTCAAGGAAGTAATACATTTAAGATAATTTTAGCTTGAGCATTTGAGACTGAGAGATTTAGAAATTAAAGTTTTAACTCTGTCTCAGTGAAGTTAAACATAGAGCATTATAGAAGCAGTGGATAGAGAAGTAAGTTATTAGACAGGTAATACAAATGGGATATATACCTAAATAATAACACTACTCTTCATTGATCAATTGGAAAGGGAAAGTGTTTATAAATAATTTTGATTTGGTAAAATAGTTCAGTAGTTATATACAATTACTAACATCATTATCACACAGACAAAATTGTTTCCTATAAATGTTTACAGAACTATGTTTCTATACTTGAATCTGAATAAAAGCAAAGATCCTCTAAATACCAGAATTCATGTTCCTGCATCATCCCCATCCTAAGACACAATGAATAATAGAACTGTAAAATAGGAATTATCATAGATATTATTAAGCTCAATTTCATCATTTTACAGATGAGGAATTTGAGGTCAAGATATGTTCAAGATTGGGGTGGCTAGGTGGCACAGTGGATACAGCACCGGCCCTGGAGTCAGTACCTGAGTTCAAATCTGACCTCAGACACTTAATAATTACCTAGCTGTGAGGCCTTGGACAAGCCACTTAACCCCATAGCTTTGCAAAAAGAAAAAAAGGATATGTTAAAGATTTACTGAAAGTCAACATCTAGTCACTCACACAACTGGAACTATACCCTGTCTCCTAATTCAAAGTCCAATATTCCTTCCTTTACATCATAGCTCAGGATTCAATACAATTGACCGCTTGTCCTATTATCTTCCAAAGCTGTTGGGTTTTTGTATGTATTTTGAATGAATGAAAGAATGTTAATTTGGATAGGAAATATACTTCTTAATGAGTTTATATACTGCCAGCAAATTCAGATATTGAACACCTGAAGTTACAACATAGGCTAGGGCCCACCTACCATCTAAATAAAACTCAATTCTCCACTTTCAACAAGTATTCCTGCCTCAGCTTCAAAGTCTCCAAGTGAAAAGTAAGTCATGATTTCACAAAGTGATCCATACTATTTTTGATTTAACTCTAATTAATGCAATGTTTTTCCTTATGTCAAATGTAAATCTACCTTTCAGCAACTTTTACCTCTTAGCAACATCTACCCTTTGAACTTGTCTTGTTCTGCATTCACACACACACACACACACACACACACACACACACACACACACACACGTAGAGCTTTATTTTTTTTAATTTTTAACTTTTATTATTTATTTATGGCATTGGGGTTAAGTGACTTGTCCAAGATCACACAGTTAGGTAATTATTGTGTCTGTGACCGGATTTGAACTTAGGTCCTCCTAACTCCAGGACTCATGTTCTATACACTGTGATACCTAGCTGCCCCAATAGAGCTTTATTTGAAAGCATGAGAAATTACTAAGGATTATATTTATTTATTAATCTAAATGTGTTAGTATTTGGTAAAAATGACTGATAAACAGATTCAAAAAATAAGAATTGAGGAAATAGGAAATGGCTAGTAAATTGACAAGATGTTTAGAATAAAATAGTATTACTTTCAGTGAAGATGTGATCAAAATGATATAATATTTTATAAACTACATTAGGCAGGTTAGATGAAATCATTTGTTTTATTTATGTTCATGTAACTTCTAGCAACAATTGTCGGTGGTTTTGATTCATGCTATTTTGCAGTCCTCAAGTTTTGCTTTTTTACAGGTCATAATAACCAAGGAAAACTAAAATTGAAAATCAAAGTAAATATTTCATCAAATGAATTGTGAAATTATCAGCTTCATTTCTCTCATTACAAAATGTTTGAGACTTTTATTCAGTTTAATAACAAAATTCAACTATAATAAACACTATTTAAAAATGACCTTTCACCAGAATTTCTTGCCCCATTTTTAATCCTTTGGAATCTTTGTACTTTTAAGGGAATTTGCTAAAATGTTCAGCTAGTTTGGCAGATTGTTTTGCTTTTATTTCTGAAAATTAATATGACCTCCCCCAAAAATTAGAAATTGATTTTTTATGCTTTATGATATCTAAAATATTCTAGATGAATACAGTAAATTGGGAGGCCCTTTTAGGATGCTTGGGGTATTTATCTGTTTTGAACTAAAACATTTCTTTGAAAGTTGCTCAGTGATGGGAGATTACTATAAATGACTAGAAGACCTCTCATTTACCACAAACCTCTTCTTTCTTATCAGCAAAATGAATTTTGCTTTTGAAGATCTCAAGTAGATTTAATCCATGTCTTTGTGATCATTCTTTTGCATATTGTTTTGATTATTTGATGTACAGAGGTCTTATCTCTACAACTTGATTTATTTCTGTCTTTGGGACAACCATTTCTTCTCACTTTTTCTGTTTTCAACAATGTACATCCAGTATTGGGCATATGCTGTATACTCAACAGTTATTTGCTATTCAATTTCATTTCTTTACACTTATTTTCCTCCACTTAGCAAGAATTAAACCACAGAAAAAGGAAACATGAATCTCATGGACTGTAAATAAATATTGTAACTTCAGAAATCCCAGAATTAATTATGGGGAAGAAAATAAGCAAATGGCTAAATATAAACAAAATATAGAGAGGATAAATGGGAGAGAATCAACTGAAGAGATCGAACACACTAGCATTAAGAAATTGGAAAAGACTTATTGAAGAATATAAGATTTTGGTTGGAATTTGAAGAAAATCAGAGAAGTCAGGAAGCAGATATGTAAAGAAAGAGAATTTTAGAGATAGGGTATAGCCAGTAAATATGCTCAATTAGAAAAAGGTATGTCTCACAAGAGGAAAGAGGTCAGTATCACTGAACAGAAGGAAGGTAATAAAGTATGAGAAGACAGTAGAGATAGGGAAGGTCTGGACTATGAAGGCCTTTGAAAGCCAAATTGAGAATTTCATTTTTGAACCTGGATATAATAGGGTACCGTTAAAGTTTTTGAATCAGACTGGATATGATTAAATCTATGTCTTAGGAAGATCAATTTGACACCTGAATTGAAAGGGGAAAACTTTGTGGCATGGAGACCAAATAGATCTGGTAATAACTCAGGTGTGAAGTAATGAAGCTCAGCAGCAAGAATTGAGAGTAACAGTGTCAGAGGACAGAAGTGATATTAATTAGATATATTAGGAAGGTAGAACAACAGAACTTGACCACTTAAATTTGAGGGACAAGGTGAGAAAGAATGAGGAGTTGAGGGTGATTCCTAAGTGTTTTTGCCTGGATGAATAGAAGTGGAGAATAAAAGAGACTTTTACAAAATGGGAATATTTGGGGCAAAAGATTTTGAATATGCTGAGTCAAAGATGTCTACAGATTATTAGACAGATAGAGAGCTAATATTGGAGGTATAGAGAAGGGTGGGACTGGACAAATAGATCTGAGAATCATCTGCCCAGAGATGAAAATTGAAATCATAGGAATTATAAGAATATAAAAGAAGATAATAGAACCTGGGAGAGAGTCTTGGGAATACCTCCCCCTCACCCCAATAGCAGAATTAAGATGAATGAAGATATACAAAAAGAGACAAAGGAGTAATTAAATATGTATGAGTAGAACCAGGAGAGAACTTTGTCATAAAAAAATAGAAAAATAATTGAAGTCTGGACAATAGAATAAATAAAAAATACCAGACACAGAGAATGTAGATGGCCTTGTCAAGGAATTTAAGTGCAAAATGTCAGAGAGACATAGAATGATGACTAGCTGACATAGATAGATCACGTGCAGAGTTTATGTTTGGGGGGGGTGGGTAGGGAAGACATGGCAAATTTTAGAGAAAGTTGGGAAGTATCCATAAAAGACTAAGAGCGATTGAATATTGGTGAGAGAATATAGTTAATACAGGGGATAATCTTCAGGAGAAAACAGGATGGAATATATTGAACTTGTATATGCAGAGAGGTATGTCTTGACAAGGAGAAAAATCAATTTTTCTTGTAAAATTTGAATGAAAGAAGAGATAGTGACAGATAGCATCTGGGTGAATTGAAATGAAAGAAGGGATATCTTTGCTACTAATATCATCATCATCATCATAAATTACAGTTCTCAGCTAAGAAGGTAAAAGCAGAAGAAGCACTGGAAGGTTTGAAGAGAAATGAAATGTTTCAGAAAATTTTCTATGGTGAGTCAGATAGTGAATCAATTAGGACAGTGTGAAAGGATTGCCTTGCCATAGTGAAAACCCAATTGAGATCGTGGGACACAAACTTGCAGTATATTCAGTCACCATGGTCTTGTGATTTCTTTTGTCAATTTAATTAAACAGTATATAAATAGGAGCAAATGGTGGAAGTAATTGAGGGCTGGGATTTGAAACTGAATATCTTACATAGGATACAGCGACAAGGGTCTTTAGAGAAGAGGAAAATGTAAAATTAAACTAATTCCCCAGAGGGTCAAGTTGGGGAAGAGTAGAGAATATAACCAGTAGTGGAGTGGAAATCTCCATTCCCCGTGGTGACCTGGGAATCACATTTCAACAACATTTTCTCTCCTTCTTCAAATCCCCAATGCCTTCAGGGCAAGGCCATGGTCTCCAGGATCTTTTTTTTTTTCAAGAGGAAGGTCAGCATAGTTTTTCTCTGTTTATATTTGTGCAAAGATCAGTTTAACACAAGTGCCATAAGGACCTTTGAGTAAAAAGCAGAGAGTTTGTCAGTTTATTTATAAAAAACTCTTATCTAAATCTCTTGCCTCTGGTTCTGCTTTGTCTCTCTCCACCTTATGACTCAAAACTATGATTTCATTCGTTTGTTTCTTCTTGAGAAGACCTGAGATTTCACTCATATGAAATATCCCATATTTCTTCACCTAAAGTTAAGTGGCAAATAGTACCTCAAAAAGTGGAACTGAAACAATATCACTCTATGATTTTAATCAAGATATTTGAGGTATTAGAAATAAAACTCATTTCTATTGATTTGCACAAATTTCAACAAACCTATGATTTGATCATGTAATAGTAAGAGGGTAGAACAGCAAGGACAGAATCTATGAGATAGGACACCTTCATTTAGGAAAGGTAATTGTCATCCACAGACTAGTGAAACTCAGATGCAGTATAAAATCTAGTAGCTTTAGAGTAGTTAAGCTCCACTTACTCTCAGTATTCCTTCACCCTGAGCTCTTGCAATGACATTGTGGCCAAGCTCTGAGGAGAGCATTCACCTGCCCATCCAGCCAGATGAAGAGCAAGGGGATTGTTTTCATCAAAAGGAAGAGCTTTGGAAAGAGGAAATGGTGAATAAAGGGTTGAATCCTGAGGATTACAGATGCTTTTGAACTGCCCTTGGGAGATCAGATGTGAACAGCAGCAGTAGAAGCTTTCATGCCTACTAAAATGGACAAATGATTCCCCAAGTTGAGAGTTTAAGGAATATGTTAAGAGGACTCTGTTGATATGTTCACAATATTATGAGTTGGAGGCAATAACAACAAACACCAGGTGCATCTAACATATCAGCACAAACAAATATGACATCATATTCGGTTTCATCATGGTTATTGTTATCAGACCTAATTAAGTGATTCAGAAAATAAAATCCAAGAAAAATATTGAAACCATCCCAATGAGAAAGTAGGAATGCATTCCAAATTTGTTCCTTGCAATGCTACTAGGATATTTTGTCAACTTGCACGCTTTCAATTAATTATATGATTCACAATTCTCAGGAAGATACCAGGCCATCCATTTTGTGAAATTCTAGAATTAACCTGAAGATAATACTTGAAATATTGAAATTTTCTGACCCAGAGGGGGGCCAGCAGCCCTCTGACCATTTGGTTCCCTAAATGCTCAACTGTTCTTGTTCTTCAAAATGAAATTATGGCTTCTTTCTTCCTTTCTTTGTACATATTCTCTTGCTTCTCATACCACCCTAGGCATTTCCAAGATTAAGAAAACTAGTAATATGGATGGCTAAATATTGATTAAGTTCCAAATTACCTTCTTAGTATAATATTTTTCAAAACGAGTATAGGTAAATATAATTTAAAGTTCAGAATAGTTTCTGTCAAGATGAATTATTCTGTTTTATACAACTAGTACTAATTTCATTTATCATTCTAAAAAGCATAGTAACTTGTTATCCCATATGAGTTTTATTTCTTTGTTTTGACTTTATTCTTATACAAACTGAAAAAAAATGCTAGATTACAATTCAGAGGTCAAAGTATGTATTAGCTCTAAATTCACTATTTAGTGTTGGTGTGACTCTTAGTGAGTCATTTGACTTATCTGATACTCATTTTTTTCATTTGTAAAATATGGATAATATATGTTACCTACTTCTTGGAATTGTGATAATCATTTTGTATAATGTATATAAACTAATCTATAAGTAGAAACTATTGTTTTATTATTATTAAAATTAACACATTCTCTTACCTAGAATTATTCAGATTTGACACGTTTCCATAATACTGTTTCCGGGAATTACCTTAACTACCTGGTTTACAGACTTAGAAAATAATATTCCATTGAATATAAGAAGAAAAAAACAATTAGAACACAGGCATGTTCACCTACATGCAAACATGTCTGGAAATATGTCTTTTTGGTGATTTGCTAATTCACAGATACTCTAAAATCTCAACAAATAGATTCTTTCTTGAATTCTTTTTCCACAAATACATTTTCCCATTACTTTCCCCACTCTTGAAAGAGCTTAATTTTCCTTAAACCTTAAAACACGAGAACTCTTAGAGGTGAGTGAAACATAAAATTCCTACCCTTTATGATAGGTATGTATGTATGTATGTAAACAGACATTTATTATAATCTGTGATTTCATTGGTGTGATAAACTGCTGGTGTTGACACACACATGGACACATACTGATGTATATAATTTAACAGTTTGTCTGTCATCTTTGACAATTGTCTAGGAGCAAGTGAAACATTAAGCCACTTGTCCAAGGTCACAAATTTCAAAGTAACTGACAAAGACCATCTCATGGGAACTTGGCAACAACTTTGTGAACTAACCATTAAGGATTTTCATTATGCCCATTCCATAGAGGAAGAAACAGGATCAGAGAAGATATGACTTTTTCACATAACTAATAAGTTCAAAGATCTTAGACTTGGTCTTTCTGATTCCATATATGCCTATTATTGTGTTCACTAACCCCACTCTACCTCTAACTCCTCTATGTTTTCTGCTATGTAAAGTAACTTGCATGATTTGAGAATTTTATTAAATTTTGGAATCCAATTCATTTAACTTGCTTCATTATTATTTGAAAGCAGAACAAATTCAAAATTTTGAGATTAGTCAATGATTTCTGAGTAACAAAAAAGCCACATTTTTTACTAGTTAAATTTAAAACTATTCACTAAGAAGTAGCTCTTGATATGAAAGTTCTCCTTATGTCTGTTTGAGACAAAAGAAATATATGGTTCAAGGGTTACAAAAAATAACAAAACATCTCTGGATTTGCATCACTAAATTATGATTTGTATATGTTTGTCATTAATAAATCACAAAGAGTACTAAAGTCACATGAATTAGAACTGGTAGCAATATTGGGAATGCTTATATCAATGAAATCACAAGTTCTTGAATTATCAAATAAATATGAATAAAGAAAAACATTTTTTAAAAAATCTGAATAACCATGTTTGAATAGCTTTAATATTTTAATCCAATATATAAATGTTCAGTTTTCTAATACCCTTAATTTATGAAGCTAAAGACTGACCAGGTAGTGTCTATCATATTTTGTGTAACTGAAATGCTAGAAGGTCTCAGCTTACTCAATTTTTACCCAATTCTATTGGGATGCCCTCTGAACGGAGTAGGTAGAAGTCATAGTGCTTGCTAATAAATTATATCAAACCAGCAAAATCAGCAAAATTTCTAATTACCTCTTACAAAGCTGGAAGGAAATTATAAACTGATTAATTTAGCCAAAGTATTCAGCAGCTCAGGGAAGGCATGTTCTGAGGCAATAAAAGGTTTATTGGCATTGCTGCTTTCACAAATGTCGGCTGATTTAGCTTGTCATGTTCTTCATAATCTACTCTGAGTACCAAATGACAAAGTTCCCAGAAAAGGTATTTGAAAAATGGTTCAGATATAGAATATGTTAATGCTTCCATGCTTACCTTAGAAAATAATTGCTTCTCTTCTTTAACTGGGCTGAAGTCACAGTCCTTAGCTGAAGTATAGATAATAATTTTATCAGTTTTTTTAGGATAACAACAGTTTAAATTTTTAGGTCTCACAATTCAGAATATAATTAACATTATCTTGATGAAAAATGGACTACACACTTAAAGGGAAAAAAATAAGAAAAGAAATGCTAACCAATTATGGAACAAAAATTTGAATTATTGATTGATCCTCTTGTCATATAGGTATATATTTCTCATTGGTCAGCTCCAGACATTTTCTCTGGATGTCCCCAGTGCTTGGAATATTTTCCCTCTTCTTCACCAATGTTGATCTTCCTGCCAGTCTTTAATCTCAAATTAAATCCCATCTCCTTCAAAAAACATTCTCCAATCCTTCTTAATTTCAGTGCCTTTCCTTTATCAATCATTTCCCATTTATTCTTTATACATCTTATATTGTATATATTTGTTTGCATTTGATTCCCTCATTAGATTGGAAGCCATTCAAAGACAGGGATTTTCTTTTGCCTCTTTTTATATCACCCCAGCACTTGACAAAGTGGCAAACCCATAGTAAGCATTTGATAAATGATTATTGAATTTTATTGAACTCAGAAGATCATAGGTGTAGAAGTAAAAGTGACTTTGGGAGTCATAGAGTTCAATCCATCACTTTGCAGATAAGGATCGAGAGGCCCATCAAGGTTAAATGACTTATTTGAGACCACACAAGTAGAAGCCATAATTGAAACCTGTTGCTCTGACTTGATAATCTTTCCTCTTTTCATCGTACCATCCTGTAGCTTTGTCAACTTCCACATAATTTCCATTGTTTAAAAAATAAGATCTATAAGCTGATATATATTGTGGGCCTTGAATTTATGTTCAAACATACAGACTTGTCTTTATGCATGTGTATTATATGTGTGTGTGTGTTTTATAAATGTATATGTATATATGTAAATGTGTATAACTGTGTGTATACATAGAAAACATACAAAAGCAAGGAAATCACTTGGATCCAATACTGAATCCAGTTTTTGTTTTTTCTTGAAAGAGTAAGGTGACAGAGGTAAAAGACAGAACTATTCAGTGGGGCTAAAAATATGGCCGAGTCCCTGAAATACAGATAATCAATTATTAAAGACTTCATTTAATTAATTCCTTCTCCTGCCCCATTCAAGCTTATCCCTCAAAGGTTGTATATTACCTTTTCCTGACATCTTCCTATTTCCTTTTCACAACTTTCCTCAAAATTGGCTTTTTCAGTAGATATTAGATGAAATTCACATAGTACTATCACTAAATATCCCTAAAGATAAAATTAGCAACCCTGATACAAACATGAACCTTGCCTCCTTTCTCTTTGTCAAACAACTTTTTTGAGGATGTTTGAAGATAAGAAAAGCTCAGTCTACTTAGATTCATTTTTCTATTGAGAATTTCCCCTCCCAATTCTTATGGAATCCCCCAAAATTAAATCATTTATTGGAACAAGTGCTTAATATGTCTACTTTTGAATAATAAGAATTTCATTATGACATAAGTGTTATCTCCTAAAGCATAAGTATATATAAGCAGAGATGTGAAAAAATGCAAAAGTTCAGAGACACTGAATAATATTGGTGGAGGTATAAAATATACAATTAAAAGAAAAAACAGACTTGAAAGTCAGGGACAGAGGTGTTAATTGGAATAGCATGGACAAATTAACATACTAAAGGATCCACACCCATTTTCTAATGACATACTCCATACATTATAAGCAATTTCTGCTTCAGCATACACTGTTCCTTCCACATTTAAAAGCTATTAATATATAGTTATGTTTGTTTATAAAACTATATAGACACATATTCAAAAAGTTATCTTCCACTGAAAGCATTTGAAAATTTTCATGCTGTCTCAGTTTCTACATAAGAGGATGCTGTCATATCGTTTACAGTAGTTCAACTTTTCCCATTTTTCATAATGACTATAAAATGGAGCAAAAGGTTGAGTTTTTCTTACATAGACTTCTTATTGTAATATATACTAATTTCCACCTAATTTATTAGCCTGGAAATAGAAAGGAAGCAAAGAATGCATCTTCTATTTGAATGCAGATATGCACATTCTAGCTCTCTTATATGACTGAAAGTGATTCATTGAAACTTTTATTTTACTGTTTTCAAAGCAAGTTTGTATTTATGAAGAATAACCAAACTAGTATAGAACATAATATTTTATGACAAAATACAGATTTCCCATAAAATTTAGAATTCTACATTTTTAAATTTTGATTAGGTTAATACCTGAATCATAATATGAATCAGTTAACTTGAAGCAGGGGGAGGATATGGAGAGATCCAAATAAAGTCCTAGACACATTTTTATTTGATCATGAATTTGACAAATGGAAATTTAGCTTCTATTTACTTTCTGTCTTTTAGGATTTTATTCATTTAAGGAAGCCAAAAATGTGTTACTAGTTTCAATCAAATGATCTATTCCAGTTGTGTTATGTCAATTTCATACGACCTCCTGCTTGCTGACACATCTTCAGTGAATAGTTGGTTAAGAAATGATTTGATAAAAAAAAAAATATATTAAACTAACAAGTGTGTATTCCTAATATGATTTAATCTAATGTTCCCTTCCCAAATATGCAAACTAAAATATAATGACATATCTCTCAGAACACTAGAATTACATATTTACAGGACTTTACAGAGTTGCATTTGCACTTTTAAAACTCTTCAATGATCAAATTAAACTTCTCCCTTTCCCTTCCTCAGTCATTCTTTATTAGAAATTATATTTGCTATTTTTATCCAGACTATAATAAGACATATTTTAACAACCTGATGATAGAGTAGAAATTCTTTCAAATTCCCCTCTAAACAATTTTAAAATTATATTTATAAGCAAATTCTGGAGAAGTAGAACCAGCAAAATGCTCTGATAAAAACAATTTTCTCGCCCAAGACAACTTTAGAAGTCAGGAGGAAAGGTCCATCTCCTGAGGAGGTGTTTGCATTGAAACCAGTAAATCAGTCAGCAGAGTTGGAGGTGACTGCATCATTAGCAGCAGCAGTTTTGAAAGCACTTGATACATAAGCATTAATGGGATTGGACAACTGGAAATAAGGATATTATTTTGCTGTCAATGGTTGCAGGACACTACTACACATTGCCCATGCAGAGCTATAGATCGCAGTCTCAGGGTGAACACTAGCACAAAAACACTTGTGGGCTCAAAGGAGCACAATCCTTGGTCATAGTTCCAGAACAGAGTACATGTGTATACTCATAAGGGAATAAAGTCCTTGGTCACAAAGTCCAAAGCAAAAAGGATAACTGCAGTTTAAAGCTGTGTGACAGTAAGTCCCTGAAATACATTTTCAGGGATATAATGAACAAGAACAATTGAGACCCAAGGGGATCAGGGCCCCTAGTCACCATTTCCAAATAGAGAAAAATGTTCATGGTCACTCAAAGATGAAAGCACAGGCCAAGAGGGCAATTATTACACCTTTTTTTAGATCATATCACCCTGGAAAAACAGAAAACTTACAGAACCCCAAAACTAACTTTAAAAAAATAGCTCATAAGATGGGAAACTTGGGACAGTTCTCTACACTTCTGGAAGAGAACCCAAATTTACTTTAAATATAAAAGTCAAGAGAAGATGGGAAAATGAGCAAATAACAAAAACAATAAAAAAGAAATTGATCATAGAAAATTATTATGAGAGAAGAAAGATCAAGGAAAAACTCAGGAGAAAATACAGTGAAAATATTAACATGAAAAGCCTCAAAGAAAAATGAGAATTGAATACTAATCTAAAAAGAATACTTGAAAAAGCTGAAAAAATGATTTTAAAATCAAATAAAAGTTAGGACTTCTAGGACAGAGCCAATATGGCAGCAAGAAGCTAACATGATCCTAGAGCTTTTCTCTATCAAAGATAAATGAAACCTCTGCATGGACATTAAGGCTACAAATCCCACCTAGAAAAAGAAAAGATAAAAAAAAATTTTCAATGGTATACATCACGGAGGATCTTCAGAGAAGGTCTGTCTCTTTGGGGGAAAAGGAGGGGGGAAAGGAGAAGTAAAAGCAAACAAGGCTAGAGAAAAGGAAAGATAGTAGGAGGATTTGAGCCATTGTGCCGTCCAGGTCCTAACAGCATGGCAACAGCACATGTTCTGGCCACTAGATAGCAAATCTTCAGGAAGGGTCCTAACCCCAAACAAAGTCTGAGAACACTGGGGTAAAAGACAGGACTATGTCAGGAACAAACCACTTCATAGGCAGAACTTGGGTACAAAAGAGGAAATAAACCTCTGCAAAGGCAAGGTCTAGAGTGCATAAGCAACATCTTGCCCAATGACAAGCCAGGGATCAGACCCCAGCCCCAGCATAAAAAGTTCAGATTTATACTCCCCATACTCCAGGAGCAGAGCTAAAACAACAAAGATGAGCAAAAAAGCTAAAAGAGTGCTCACTATTGAAAACTCCTTTGCAGGTAAAGATGATAACAATGCCCTGTCAGAAGAAGAAATCAGTGAAAAATTACTCTCAGGAGAAGACCAAAAGAGTCTATGAATTGGACTCAAATCCAAAAGCTCATAGAAGAGCTTTAAAAAAAGAATTTAAAAACCAAAGAAGAGAGAAGGAAAGAAAATGGAAAAAAGAAATGAGAGTCATGCAGGAAAATTATGAAAAATTGACCAAAGAAATCAACTCTATTAAAAGTAAAAACCAAATAAAAAGAAAACAGAGAAGCTAATTGAAGAAAATAAAACCCTAAAAAGTAAAATTAGACAAATAGAAAGCAATGAATCTGAGACTTTTAGATTCCATCAAACAAAATAAAGAGGCCAAAAAAGTTGAAGAAATTATAAAGTGCCTTTTAGGAAAAACAAATGACATGGAAAATAGATTCAGGAGAGATAATTCATGAATCATTGGACCACTAGAAAGCCTAGATCAAAATAAGAACCTGGAAAACATGAACCAGGAAATTATCAGGGGAAAAACTGTTCAAATATGTTAGAACAAGAAGACAATAGAGCCATTGAAAGTATGTAGAGAACTCCTCCAGAAAGAGACCCCAGGATAAAAATTCCAAGACCTGCTACAGTCAAATTCCAGAACTCTTAAATAAAGAAGAAAATTCTGTAAGTAGCAAAAAGGAAATAATTTAAATACACAGGAAACATAATTACACTCACACAGGACTTACCAGTCTCAACTTAGAAGAACCAGGGACCTAGAATACCATATATCAGAGGGCAAAGGACCTGGGATTACACTCAAAAATTAATACCCTGCAAAATTCAGCATATACTGTCAGGAGACAAGATAGATATTCAACAAGATAGAGGAATTCCAAAATTTCCTGACAAAAAGACCTGAAAACTGAAGAGAGAATTCCATCACCAAATAGATGGCTCAAGGGATGCATAAAAAGGTAAATGAAAAGGAGAACAAAACAAAGCAAAACAAAATAAATTTTCGTCAAGACCATTGAATTGTATACACTTTTAAAAGGGAAGATATAACTCTTATAATTCCTGAGAATTGTGCTTCTCTTAGGATAACTAAATGGTAAAATACAATTGAAGAGATTGGATTTAGAGAATAAGGGTATGACTGAATCTTGTCTCTCCATTGAAAGGTCCAAGGAGACAGCACTATGTTTGAGACAAAAAGCCCTGATGAAAAGCAGGGATGTTTATTCTAAACATAAGTGTCTTAGCTTCCTTTGACCTACCCTAATTCTGCTGTACTCATAAAGCTTTGCATTTTCTCTGATGAGGGCATCATAAACTGGGCAGTCCAGTCAGTGTATCTCCCATAATTTACAATCAATTGTAAAGTTCTTAAGTGAGGCATTAAGAGTTTCCCAGTACTTAGAGCCCTTTGAGATTCTTATAGTTAATTAAATCAGGGTTGAACTTAATCCATACTTTACTTAACAAAGGGCAACTAGGTGGCACAATGGACAGAGAATTTGCCTTAGATTCCTCTGGACTCAGACACTTGCTCAAGTCATTTAATTCTGGTTGCCCTGTATCCAGACCCAGATAGCCCCTGAAAAAGAAAGTGAGGCTGGTGACTTAGCACAGCACCCCCTCCCTCAAATTCAGTTCAGGTGTGTGTCATGGCATCACTTCTCTGATGTCCTGGTCTTCTTCAAAAATGAAGGACAAGCATTATTACTTAACAAAGAGTTAAGTAAGGGGGGGGGGAGTAAATAAGCTTGGAATAATGAAATGATTTGACTTTGGATGATACTTTGGCTTGTATGGATTGCATGTCATTGGAGGGTACTTGAAAAAGGAGTAAGATAAAAAATGATTATAATTTGATGCAATTCAAGACTCTCAAAAAGTGTACTTCTAATGAGACAAAAGAGGGGAGGGTTCTTAGTAACTTTAAGACAATCCTGCCTATCAGTCAATCAATCTGTGAAGGTGTTTTGATAACACTTTGAGCTTATCAGGCAATCAATTAATCAAGACTTGATTGAAGATACCTGATTAATAGTACTTGAGTGATAAATAACACCAGGTAAAGAGGGACAAAGAGTTATAATTTTAGAGGGAAAGAAGAGACAGGGTGAAAATTGAGTAAATTCTATTCCCACTTGGGTTTAGAAATCAGTCTTACTCTACAGGGAAGGAGGGGGAGTGGGAGACAAAGATAAGGGAAGAATGGACTGATAAAAGGGAAGATAAAGCTAAAAGTGAAAATAAAATGAAAGCTAAGTTTAAAAAAAAGTTAAAGGAGAAAGAGTAAAATTTTGGTGAGGTGGAACAAGAGGAAAGGAAAGAGAGAAAAATATAAATGGGCAAAGATAGTAGGGAAGAAAATACAGAATTAGGAATCTTAACTACAAATTTGAATGGATATCCCATAAAAATGGAAGCAGGTAGCAGAATGGATTAAAAACCACAATCCTACAATATGTTGTTTAAAAGGAACACATTTGAAACAGAGAGATATAAACAGGGTAAAATTAAAAGAATGGAGCAAAATATATTGTGCTTCACCTGAAGTAAAAAAAAAAAATCAAGAGTAGTAATCCTTATCTCAGATAAAGCAAAAGCAAAAATAGGCATCATTAAAAGAGATAAGGAAGGAAACTTCATATTCTTAAAAGACACCACGGGTAATGAAGGTATATCATTATTAAACCTGTATGCACCTAGTGATATAGCACCCAAATTCTCAGAGGGAACGTTGAGTGAATTACAAGGAAACAATAGATAGCAAAACTTTAATAATGGGGGACCTCAACCTCCCTTGCTCTGATTTAGATAAATCTAACCACAAAATAAACAAGAAGGAAGTTAAGAAAGTGAACCTAATCATAGAAAACTTAGATATGATAGATCTCTGGAGGAAATTTAACAGGGATAGAAAAGAGTATATCTTTTTCTTGGCAGTACATGGCACCTAGACCAAAATTGACCATGTACTAGGGCATAAAAACCTTACAATCAAATGCAGAAAGGCAGAAATGATAAATGCATACTTCTCAGATAATGATACAATAAAAATTATGGGTAATAAAGGGTCATGGAAAGAGAAGCCAAAAACTAATTGGAAAATAAATAACTTAATTTTAAATAATGAATGGATCACACAAAAAAAATCCTAGAAATGATCAATAATTTATCCAAGAAAATGATGATGAGACATCATACCAAAATTTAGGGGATGCAGTCAAGGCAGTTTTGAGGGGAAACTTTATATCTCTAAATGTTTATATGAATAAATTAGAGAAAGAGGAGATCAATGAACTGGGTAAGCAACTAAAAAGCTAGAAAAGTAACAAATTAAAGATCTCCAATTAAATATCAAATTAGAAATTCTGAAAATAAACAGTGATATTAACAAAATTGAAAGCAAGAAAGTTATTGATCTCATAAATAAAACTAAGAATTCTTTTACGGAAAAGTCAATAAAATAGATAAATCTATAGTTAATATGATTTTAAAAGAGAAAGAAGATAAACAAATTGCCAGTATCAAAAATGAAAAGGGTAAACTAACTACCAATGAGGAGGCAATTAAAATAATAATTTGGAACTACTTTGCTGAACTGTTTGTCAATAAAATGGATAATCTGAATGGAATGAATTAATATTTGCATCTCAGATTAATAGAAGAGGAAATAACATGCTTAAATAACCCCATTTCAGAAAAAAAGAAATTGAAGAAGCCATCAATAAACTTCCTAAGTAAAAGTTCCAGGTCTAGATGGATTTACAAATGAATTCTACCAAAAATTTAAGGAACAATTAATTCATAATCTACATAAACTATTTTAATAAAAATAATAGAAGGAGCCAAAATCCTTTTATGACAGCAATAAGGTGCTGATTCCTAAACCAGGAAGAACAAAAACAAAGCAAAATTATATACCAATCTCCCTAATGAACATTGATACAAAAATCTTAAACAAAATTTTAGTAATGAGATTACAGCAAGTTATTACTAGGATAATACACCATGATCAGGTAGGATTTATGCTAGGTAGGGATAGAACACTTTTAGAAAACACTCAATATTATTGAACATATCAATAGCAAAACCAACAGAAATCAAATGATTATTTCAATAGATGCTGAAAAAGTATTTGATATCTAAAACCACCAACAAATATTATATGTAATGGTAATAAACTTGGAGCATTTTCTTTTTTTAAATTCATTTATTTTTGAATTTTACAATTTCCCCCTAATCTTGCTTTCTTCCTCCCACCCACCCACAGAAGGCAGTCTGCTATTCTTTACATTGTTTCCATACTATTGAATGTCTCAAGGAAGAAATCATATCCTTAAGAAAAAAAATAAAATATGAGATAGCAAAATTGCATAATAAGATTTTTTTTAAATTAAAGTTAATAGCCTTTGGTCTTTGTTCAAACCCCTCAATTTGTTCTATGGATGCAGATGGTATTCTCCATCACAGATATCCCCAAATTGTCCTTGATTGTTGCACTAATGGAATGAGCAAATCCATTAAGATTTATCATTAACCTCATGTTGCTGTTATAGTATAAAATGTTCTTCTGTTTCTGCTTATCTTGCTCAGCATCTGTTCATGCAAAACCCTCCAGGTTTCTCTAAATTCCAATCCCTCCTGGTTTTTAATAGAACAATAGTGTTTCATGAGGTACATATACCACAGTTTGCTAAGCCATTCTCCAATTGAAGAACATTTACTTGATTTCCAATTCTTTGCCATCACAAACAAGACTGCTATGAATATTTTTGTACAACTCTTGTTTTTACCCTTTTTCATCATCTCTTCAGAGTATAGACCCAGTAGTGGTATTGCTGGAACAAAGGGTATGCACATTTTTGTTGCCCTTTAGGCATAGTTCCAAATTTCTTTCCAGAAAGGTTAGATGAGTTCCCGGCTCCACCAACAATGTAATAGTGTCACATATTTCCCACAACCCTTCCAACAATGATCATTATCCTTTCTGGTCATAATGGCCAGTCTGAGAGGTTTGAGGTGGTACCACAGAGATACTTTAATTTGTATTTCTATAATAAGTAATGATAGAGCAATTTTTCATGTCACTGTGGATAACTTTAATTTCCTCATCTGTAAACTGCCTCTGCACATCCTTTGACCATTTGTAAATTTGGGGATGGCTTATTTTTAATAAATTTGACTCAGTTCTTTGTATATTTTAGAAATGAGTCCTTTGTCAGAAATAATAGTTGCAAAAATTATTTCCCAATATACTACATTTGTTTTTATCTTGGTTACAGTGGATCTTTGCAAAAGCTTTTTAATTTAATGTAATAAAAATTATCTAGTTTGTTGTTAATGATGTTCTCCATCTCTTCTCTGGTCATAAACTGCTTCCCTTTCCATAGATCTGACAGGTAAACTATGCTTTGCTCTACTAATTTCTTATATTTTCTTTTATGTCTAAATCCTGTATCCATTTTGATCTTATCTTGGTATAGGGTGTGAGGTATTGGTCTAATCCAAGTTTCTGCCATACTAACTTCCAATTTTCCCAACAATTTTTATCAAAGAGAGAGTTTTTATCAAAAAAGCTGGAGTCTTTTGGTTTATCAAACATCAGATTACTATAATCATTTCCTACTATTCCACCTAGTCGATTCCACTGATCCAGAACTATTTCTTAGCCAATACAAGACAGTTTTGATGACTGATACTTCATGATATAATTTTAGATCTGGTAAGGATGAGCCACCTTCTTTTGAACTTCTTTTTCAATAAATCCCTGGAAATTCTTGAGTTTTTATTTTTCCATATGAATTTCCTTACAATTTTTTCTAACTCATTAAAGTAATATTTTTTTGGAATTTTGACTTGTAGGGTACTAAATAAGTCATTTAATTTAGGTATAATTCTCATTTTTATTATATCAGCTCAGTCTATCCACAAACAGTTGCTATTTACCCAGTTATTTTGTTTTGTAATTGTTTTCATAAAGTTTCTGTGTCTGCCTTGGCAGGTAGACTCCAAGGCATTTTATATTGTCTGAAATTAGCTTGAATGGAATTTATCTTTCTAGCTTTTTCTGCTGTATCTTGCTAATCATATATAGAAATGTTGAAGATTTATGAGGGATTATTTTATATCCTGAGACTTTACTATTGCAAATTGTTTCTGCAAAAGAGTAAACGAAAGTTTTGTCTCTTCCTTCCTTTTGTCTCTTCCTTCCCAGTTCTAATTCCATCAATCTCTTATTGCTGAAGCTAAAAATTTTTTATTATTTAGAAAGATTTTATTTATTTTGTTTTACAATTTTCCCCCATTCTTTCTTACCTCCTCCCCAAGCCCCCACAGAAGGCAGTCTGTTAGGCTTTACATTGTTTACATGGTATACATTGATCTCAGTTGAATGTGACGAGAAAGAAAACATATCCTTAAGGAAGAAAAATTAAGTATAAGAGACAGCAAATTTATATAATGAGATAACAGGGGTTTTTTTCTAAATTGAAGGTAATAGCCTTTGATCTTTGCTCAAATTCCACAGTTTTTTCCTCTGGATACAGATGGTGTTCTCCATTGTACATAATACAAAATTGTCCCTGATTGTTGCACTAATGGAATGAGCAAGTTCATCAAAGCTGATCATCACCCCCATGTTGCTGTTAGGGTGTACAATGTTTTTACTGGTTCTGCTCATCTCACTCAGCATCAATACATGCAAATCCTCTCAGGATTCCCTGAATTCCCATCTCTTCTGGTTTCTAATAAAATAATAGTATTCCATGACATACACATACCACAGATTGTTTAGCCATTCCCCATTGAAGTACATTCATTTAATTTCCAATTCCTTGCAACTATAAACAGGGCTGCTATGAATATTTTTGTACAAGTGATGATTTTAGCCATTTTCATAATCTCTTCAGGGTATAGACCCAGTAGTGATATTGTTGGATCGAAGTGTATGCACATTTTTTACTCTTTGGGCATAATTCCAAATTGCTCTCCAAAAAATTTGGATGAGTTCACAGCTCCATCAACAATGTATTAGTGTCCCAGATGTCCCACATCCCTTCCAACCTTGATCACTGTCCTTTCTGGTCATACTAGCCAGTCTGAAAAGTATGAGGCAGTATCTCAGAGATGCTTTAATTTTCATTTCTCTAATAACTAATGATTTAGAACAATTTTTCATATGATTATGGATTGCTTTGATTTCCTCAACTGTAAATTGACTTTGCATATCCTTTGACCATTTGACAATTGGGGAATGCCCTGGGTTTTTTTGAAAATTTAACTCAGTTCAATGTATATTTTAGAAATGAATCCTGTGTCAGACATACTTGTTAAAATTGTTTCCCAATTTACTAATTTCTTTTGATCTTCATTACAGTAGTTTTGCCTTTGCAAAAACTTTTTAATTTAATGCAATCAAAATTATCTAGTTTGTTTTTAGTTATGTTCTTCATCTCTTCCTTGGTGAAACTAACAAATTTAATACAATATTGAATAGTAGTGGTGATAATCGGCATCCCTGTTTCACCCCTGATCTTATTGGGAATGCCTCTAGTGTATCACCATTGTATATAATGCTTGTTGATGGTTTCAGCTAGATAATGCTTATTATTCTAAGCAATAATTTATTCCTATACTCTTTAGTTTTTTATTGGGAAGGTCCTGTATTTTTTCAAAAGGTTTTTCAGCATTTATTGATATAATCATATGATTTCTAATAATATAAATCTAACAGTTTTTCTAATTTTGAACTTACCCTGAATTCCTGGGATAAATTCTACTTGGTCATAGTGTATTAATTTAGTGATAACTTGTTGTAATCATTTTGCTAAGATTTTATTTAATATTTTTGCATCTATATTCATTAAATAGATAGGTCTATAATTTTCTTTGCTTTGATTCTTCCTGGTTTAAGTATCAGCACCATATTGGTGTCATAGAAAGAGGTAGGCAGAGTTCCAGCTTCACCTATTTTTTCCCAAAGAGTTTATATAGAATTGGAACCAGTTGTTCCTTCAATACTTGATTGAATTCACTTAATCCATCTGGCCCTGGAGATTTTTCTTAGGGAGCTTAATAATGGCTTGTTGAATTTCTTTTACTGAGATAGGGCTGTTTATGTATTTAATTCCTTTTTCATTTAGCCTGGGCAATTTATATTTTTGTAAATATTCATCCATTTTACTTAAATTGAAAATTTTATTGGCATAGAATTGGTCAAAATAATTCTGAATTATTCCTTTAATTTCCTCCTCATTGTGAGGTTACCTTTTTCATTTATGATACTTGCAATTTCGTTTTCTTCTTTTTTAAATCAAATTAACCAGAGGTTTATCAATATTATTGGGTTTATCATAAAAATAACTCTTGGTTTTATTTATTAGTTGAATAGTCTTCTTGCTTTTGATTTTATTAATTTTTCCTTTAATTTTTAGAATTTCTAATTTCATAGTTAATTGGGAGTTTTAATTTATTCTTTAATTTCTTTAATTGTATGTTTAGTTCATTGATTTCCTCTTTCTTTAATTTATTCATGTAAGCATTTAAAGATATTACATATCCCCCAAAAACTGCCTTTGCTATATCCCATAAGTTTTGGTATGTTGTTTTGTTATTGTCATTATTTAGGATGAAATCATTAATTCTTTCTATAATTTGTTGTTTAATCCATTCATTCTTTAAAATGAGGTTATTTAATTTCCAATTAGTTTTAGGCCTGTCTCTCCCTGGCCCATTATTGCATGTCATTTTTATTTCATTATGATCTGAGAAAGATGTATTCATTATTTTTTCCTTCCTGTATTTAAGTATTATGGTTTTATGCCCTAGTACATGGTATGTTTTTGTGCAAGTGTAATGTACTGCAGAAAAAAATCTATTCCTTTCTATCCCCATTCAGTTTCTCCAAAGGTCTATCATGCCTAAGTTTTCTAACACTCTATCGCCTTAACTTCCTTCTTGTTTATTTTGTGTTTAGATTTATGTAAATCTGAGAGTGGGAGGTTGAGGTCTCCCACCAGTAGAATTTTGCTATATCTTCCCGCAACTCATTTAACTTTTCCTCTAAGAATTTGGATGCTATACCACTTGATGCATGCATATTGAGTATTGAAATTGCTTTCTTGTTTATGGTGCCTTTTAGGGGAATATAGTTTCCTTCCTTATCTCTTTTAATGAGATCTATTTTGATACCACTGCTTTTTTCACTTCAGCTGAAGCAAAATACATTTTGCTTCAACCATTTACCTTTACTCTATATTTATTTGCCTTCTTCAAATAAGTTTCTTGTAAGCACCATAATTCACTCTGCCATTCCCTTATGTTTTATGGGAAAGTTCATCCCATTCACATTCAAAGTCATAATCACTAACTCTTTATTATCCTCCATGCCATCTTCCCTATGTTTGCATTTTCCTCCTTTTTTAACTTTATCCATATTCACCAGTGTTTTGTTTCTGAATACCACCACCTTGTTTGCCCCTCATATCCAACCCAACCCCTTTCTTTCCCCTTTCCCTTTGCCCCTTCCTCCTTCTCTTCTTTCTGTTAGTTCCTCTTTTCCTCCCCCTCCCCCTTTCCCCCTTTTGTTCTTGAAAGGTACAATAAGTTTCTTAACTGAGTGTGTGTGTATGTTAACTTTAAGCCAAATATGATGAGAATAAGAGCCAGGTGTTTCTCACTTCCTCTCTTCTTCCCCTCTATTGCAATAGTTATGAGAGAATTTTCTTTTTTCAGTTGTTCAATTGTATTTTCCAGGGATTTGTTTTCTTGTTGCAAGGTGTCAATCTTCTCTTGAGTTTCTATTCCCAAATTTTCCAATTGATTTTTAAACTCCTTTGTGATTTTCAAGGAAGTCTAATCCTAATTCTTCATGCAAAAAAGACTAATCTGTAAACATGTTTAGCATAAATGTATATGTACAATATTAACCTGACTGTTCACTCCTGAGGGGAGGGTAGCACAGGGAGGATGGAAGGAAATTTTATAATTTAAATTTTTATAATATATGCCCATGGATAAAGGGTGAAAAACAAAACATCAATTAAAATATCAAACAAGAGAGGTAGAGATAGTAGTGGGAATAAAGAATTAAAATTAAGAAAATTATGAAAAAAGATTCTAAAGTTTGGTAAGAGGCAGACAAAAAAATTAAAAACACAATTGTACAAATTTTTTTTAAAGGCACAAATTCACTGAGGCAAAACTCTTTAAAAAGAAGTGATCAAGTGGAAAAAAGAATTATAAAATTTTACTGAAGAAAATATTTCATAAAAATTATATATATTAGAATTTTTAATTATGTTATTTTTTAAAAACTGTTTTAAAACTGTTCTTATGTTTTTCCTTCCTATCCCAAGGTTTTCTTTCATTCCCATAGTCCTAATTCCTCATATAGAAAATGACTAATATGTAAATATGTTAAACACAAAGGTACATGCATAATTTTTACCAGACTGTCCCTGAGGGGAGGAGAGTAGGAAGGAAGGGTAGTAGAAAAATATGTAACTTGTAAATATGCAATGGATGAATGTTGAAAAATTCTCATAACATGAAATTGGAAAAATAAAGAAATTTAAAAGAAAAAGAAAAATCCATGAAGTTTTATATGAACTGATGCAAGAAAAGCAAACAGAACCAGGAGAACATTTACACAGTAAAGGTAATATTGCTTGATGAGGAACTGTGAGTCACTTAGTAGAAGCATACCTTCTGCTTCTGGAGAAAGAATTGATATTGATTGAATGCAGACTGAAATATGCTATTTTTCACTTTCTTTCATTTGCCCCTTTTATTTGGGTCTTCTTGTACAGTTTGACTAATATGGAAGTGTTTCACATCATTGTACATGTTTAACCTGTATCTGAATGCTTTCCATCTCAGGTTGGGGGAGGGGAGGAGAGGGGAAAGGGGGGGAAATGGAATTTGAAACTCAATAATTTAAATAATGCTAAGAAAATTGGAAAACAAAATAGAATTTGACAAATGAAAACTCCATGAAAGATCAAAAAAACAAAAAAAAGCAAAGTCAAAAGAATGAAAAAATACCATGTGAAATATCTTATTGGAAATACAACTGACATGGAATATAAAATCCAGGAGAGATAACTGAAGAATGATTGGACTACCTAAAAGCCATCATCGAAAAAGGAGTCTACACATTATATCTCAAGAATTTATGAACAAAAACAGCCTTGATATACTAGAATCAGAAGGGGGAAAAGTAATTGAAGGAATCCATTGATCACCTCCAAAAAGCAATTTCAAAGAAAGAAAACTCCCAGGAATATTATAGATGGAACCCAGAGCTCCCAGGTCTGGGAAGAATTATTGCAAAGAGCTAGAAAGAAATAATCCAAATATTGTGGAGCTGCAATAAGAATATATAAGATTTAATAGCTTCTACATTATAAGACACAGAGAATATTCTGGATGCCAAAGAAGATCGAATTATAATCAAGAATAACCTTTTGAGAAAAACTGAGTATGATCTTTAGATATTTCAAGTATTCCCAAGAAAAAGACAAAAACTTAGCAGTAAAGTTGACTTTCAAACAGTACTCAAAATTCGACAACTAGGTGGCACAGTGGATAGTACACCAGCCCTGGAATCAGGAGGACCAGAGTTCAAATCTGAACTCAGACAGTTAATGATCACCTAGTTGTGTGACCTTGGACAAGCCACTAAACCCCATTACTGTGCAAAAAAAACCAAAAAAACAACAAAAAAATGAAAAGGAAAACATGAGAAATTTTTAAAGGTTAAATTAGTTACATTCCTGTCTGTGAAGATAATACTTATTAGTGCTAAATAACTTTTTAATTATTAGAACAGGTAGAAGTATATTTAGATAAAGGACATGGATGTGAATCAATTATGCTGAGATGATTTAAAAACAATGGGGTGAGAAAGAGGGAATTAATGGGAGAAAGAAGAGATAGATTGTGGTAAATTATTCCACAAACTCAGTTTGATATAGAAATTTTTGAAAAGTAAAAAGGAATGGAGATATGAAAAGAGAGAGGAGCTGATAGAAGTGAGGGCAGATTGTGGAAGATAAAGCAAAAGAGAGTTTAGAGGAGGGATAGGTTAAAAGAGAGAAAACGATAAATGAATGGAATAAATGGAGGGAAAGAAATTAATAATCACAACTGAATAGATTAAATCCACCCATAAGATGAAAGCATGTAATGGAATGGATTAAAATCTAGAATTCAATAATATATTGTTTATAAGAAACAGAAAGTTTTTACTTCATGTGAAGAAATCAAAAGCAAGATATCAATCATGATCTCAGACAAAACAAAAGCAAAAATAGATCTAAATTAAAGAGTTAAGAGTGAAACTTCATTATGCTAAGAAAGAATGACAGACAATGAAATACTTTCAATATTAAACATATATGTACCAAGAACTATAGCATCCAAATATTTAAAGGGACAGTTAAATGGGTTAGACAGTAAAACTAAAACTGGTGGAGAACTTCAACTTTTCCCCTCTCAGAACTAGATAAATCTAACCATAAAATGAATGAGAAGGAAATTAAGAAGATATATAGAATATTAGAAATAATAGACTTTCCCTTCTCAGAACTAGATAAAACTCCAACCCAAAAATAAATAAGAAAGAAGATGAGATATATAGAGTTTTAGAAAAGTTAGATAGGATTGGTCTCTATAGATAATTGAATGGGGATAGAAAAAGCATAACTATATTTTTCTATTGAATGTGGCATCTTCACAACAAAACTAACCATGTAATAGACATTAAAATCTTACTGCCAAAGGCAATAGAACAGAAATATTGAATGAATCCATTTCAGATCATAAATAAAAAATGCTTTCAATAAAGGATCATGGAAATATAAATTAAAAAGTAATTGGAAACTGAGCAATTTAATGCTAAAGAAGAATGGGTCAAATAACAAATCACAAAAATAATCAATACGTTCTTTAAAAACAACAACAGTGGAGATAACATACTAAAATGTATGGGATGCATCCAAAGCAATACGTCAGGGAAAATATTTTTCTCTAAACACTTGGGTCAATAAAACAGAGAATGAACTGATCAATAAATTGAGTGTGATGAGATGATGTGATGAAATGAAGAGATAGAAAAATTAGTAGAGGAATGAATTACAAATCCCTAATTAAAGACCAAATTGGAAATCCTGAAAATCAAAACAGAGATTAATAGAATTGAAAGAAAATCATTGACCTAATAAGTAAGTGTTGTTGTTTTTAAAAAATCAATAGAATTGCTAACCATTTTAATTAGATTTTTAAAAAGAAAGAAAACCAAAATACAAATAGTAAAAATGGATGCAATAAGTTTATCATCAATAAAAATGAATTTAAAGTAATTATTAGAAGTTATTTTTTCCCAATTTTATGCTAAGAAATGTAATAATCTAAGTGAAATGAATGAATATTTATGAAAATATAATTTGCTCAAAATAACCCTATCTTTAAAAATGACATTAAATAATCCTCCCTATGTAAAAGAAAAAAGAAAAAATGCCCACACACAAATAAAATCTATCAAAGTTATTTTTTTAATTCTTATATTAACTATTTTGGGAAAACAGGCAAAAATTCTATCAAAGAAAGAATCTTACAAAATTTCTTTCATGAAAGTTCTGTGAAGAAAATAACCCTTTCAAATGTAGAATGGAGTAAAGAGAAACTGATGACTTTGTGAGAAATCAAGAAACAATAAAACAAAACCAAAAGAATGAATAACTGTAAGAAAATGTGAAATGTCTCATTTGAAAAAAACTGATGTGGAAAACAGAACCAAGAGAGGTAATTTAAAAATTATTGGAAACTCATGACAGGAAAAGATCCTAGACTCCATTTTCAAGAAATTATCCATGAAAATTGCCCTGATATTCTACAAGCAGTGGTAAAATAGAAATTGAAGAATCTCTGATCACCTCCTGAAAGAAATCCCCCCCCCAAAAAAAAGAACTCCCAGGAATATTATGGTCAAATTCCAGAACTCCAAGTCAAAGAGAAAATATAACCAGCCAGAAAGAAGCAATTTAAATATTGTAACACTACAGTCAGGATAACACAGGATTTAGCAGCATCTACTTTAAAGGTTTGTTGGCTTGGAATATGATATTTCATAAGGAAAAAGAGCTTAAATTACAACTGAGAATCAATTACCCAGGAAAACTGAGCATCCTCTTTCAGAGGAAAAGATGGACTTTCAATGAAATAGGAGACTTTCAACCTTTCGTATTTAAACAACCAGAACTGATCAGAAAGTTTGATCTACAAGAACAGGAGGATGCATGGGGAGGGCAAATTATGAGTGATTTAATGATGTTGATCTGCTTGTGTTCCTGCATGGGAAGATCATACTGATAACTCACATTAATGTTCTCATTTATAATGGCCGATAGAAGTAGAGTGTATAGACAAGATACAGGAGAGAACTGAAAATGAAGGTATAATATAAAGATGGAGTCAATGAGCAAAAAGGGCATGTACTGGGAGAAAGCAAAAGGAGAGGTAGAATGGGCTAATATATTTATATAAAAGAGTCAAGAAAAAAATTTTGAGATGTAATGGAAGGGGGAAAGATGAGGGGGAATTAGTGAACCTTCATCCTCATCAGAAATGACTCAGAGACGAAACATCATACATACTCAATAATGTATAGAAATTAATTTTACCCTAGAGGAAAAAGGAGAGGAAAGGGATGGGGAAAAGTAGATGGGGGGAGGGGAGGTGTGTGATAGAAGAGATGGAAGACTGTGGGAAAGGGAGTCAGATACAACACTTTATTTTCTGGGCAGTAGGTTTGGATGTCTAGCCAAGGATCTCATAGTTGGATGTTGGGTGTCTACGTTTTGATTTGGGCTGGAGTTCTTCTGGTTTGTGCTGTCTGCTGCACCACCTGGCTGCCCCACAACACATTTTTGAGGAGGGATGGGAGAAGGGAATGAGAATAGAATAAATGGGAGTGATGGGGAATAGATGGAGGGAAATGTAATTGGCAATAGCTGTGGGGAAAAAATGTTGAAGCAACTTCTCTGATGGACTTATGATTGGGAATGCAATCCATCCCAGAAACTAGAATGATGATATCTGAACACAGTATGAAGTATACTTTTTTCTCTCATTTTATTTTTCTTGAGGTTTATCTTGAGCGGGGAGGGGAATTGTATTTACTTTTACAACAAGACTATTGTATTAATATGAAAATAAATTAATAAATAAAATCATTTTATGACATAAATATGGTCAGGATGTTTAAAACTATAAGAGCCTAAAAAAGAAAACTGTATACAAATGTATTTAATTAATATTGATATGAAAATTAAATAAAATATTAGCAGAGAAATTATAGCAACCTAACAGAAAAATAAAGCAATACAACCATGTGGGATTTATACCAGGAAGACAAGGTTTGTTTAGTATTAGGAAAGCGATAAGCATAAGTGACAATATTATTAACAAAAAATAAATCCTATGATTTTCTCAATATACTCAGAAAAATTTTTTTGACCAAATACAAAATTAAAAATATTAGAAAGCACTAATCAATAAAACTTTCCTTAAAATTATGTGCCATCTATCTGAAATCCTGAGTAAGCATTATGTGCATTAGGGAAAAGCTAGAAGGTTTCCCAATAAGTAAGGATGCCCTATTATTATTATTACTATTATTCAATATTGTACTAGAAGTGCTAGTTACTAATAATAAATGAAAAAGAAGTTAGGAAAGGAAGAAAAATACTATTTCTCTTTGCAGATAATATAGTGGAACACTGAGAGAATCATTCATTAAGAACCTAATTAAAACACATACAAACTTTAGCAAAGTTGCAGGATATAAAAATAGACCCACATAAATCATTAACATTTATACATATTAACGAGTCTCCC
Source organism: Macrotis lagotis (assembly GCF_037893015.1). Taxonomy (NCBI): domain Eukaryota; kingdom Metazoa; phylum Chordata; class Mammalia; order Peramelemorphia; family Peramelidae; genus Macrotis; species Macrotis lagotis. The sequence goes on along the minus strand of NC_133666.1, from coordinate 523,796,179 downwards.
CAGGAAGATCTAGAAAGAGAAATTCCATTTAAAACAACAGCAGGCAATATAAAATATTTGGAACTCTAGATGACAAGACAAACCCAAGAACTATATGAACATAATTGCATAATATTTTATTTACAAAGTCAAATCTAAACAACTGGGTGAAATATGCATTTCTCATGGATAGGCAAACTATTGTAATAAAAATAACAATTCTACCTTAATTAATTAACTTACTTATTCAATGCCATATCAATCAAACTACCAAAAATTATTTTATAGAGCTAAGAAAATAGTAATAAATGAAAAAATATGTACAGAGTCAAAATATGAAGGGAATCAATGAGAAAAAATAAATGAAGGAATATGACCTAGCAATTCCAGATCTCAAACTGTATTGAAAATAATAATCATAAAAACAAATAGGTATTGACTAAGAAACAGTGGTAGATTAGTGGAATAGATTAGATACATAATATACAGCAACAGAGGACTATAATAATTTAGTGTTTGATATGCACAAAGATTCAATCTTTTGGTAGAATTACTATTTGACAAAACTGCTTGGAAAATTGGAAAGCAACTTGGCAGAAATTGGGTATTGATCAACATCTCATATTGTATAGCCAGATAAGGTAATGAGTACATGATTTCAGAATAAAGGATGATCATAAGGAAATTAGTGTAGCATGAAATATCTTATTTGTCATCAGGGAAGAATTTATTAGATTTTTTTTCAAGGCAATGGGGTTAAGTGGCTTGCCCAAGGCCATACAGCTAGGTAATTATTAAGTGTCTGAGGCCAGATTTGAACTCAGGTACTCCTGAATCCAAGGCCAGTGCTCTATCTACTGCACCACCTAGCCACCCCCCAGGAAAGAATTTATGAGAAATCTAGAGCTGCTATAGCAACAAATTTTTTAAAAGGTTGATTTTTATTACATTAAATTTAAAAGGTTTTACACAAACAATTATAATGCAGCCAAGATTAGAAGTAAAGTTAAAACCTGGGGGAAAATTCTTGTTGCAAGTTTCTCTGATAAAGGTCTCATTTCTCAAATATATAGAGAAATGGGTCAAATCTATAAAAAAAATGTCAGTCCACAAATGAGAATGATTAAAAAATCTGACAAGGCAGTTTTCAGAGGAAACCAAGGCTATCTAAAATTAAATTTAAAAAAATACTCTGGTGAACTATTGATTAGAGAATTGTAAATTACAGCAAATCTGAGATACCAATTTACAAAGCTATCAGATTGTCTAATAAGGCAGGGAAAAAATCACATGCTGGAGATAAAATGGAAAAATTGGAATATTAAAGCACTGTTGATAAAGTTATGAATTGAGTCAACCATTCTTTAAAGCAATTTGTAATTATGCCAAAAGGGCTATAAAACTACATGTAATCATTAACCCATAAATTCCACTACTATATTTGTATTTCAAAAAATTAAAGAAAATATAAAGTAACCTATAGTACAAAATTATTTACAGCAGTTCTTTTTGTAGTGGCAAAGACTTGGGAATTGACAGGATGACAATATATTAGGCGATGGATGAACAACTTCTATGTAATTCTAATAAAATACTATTGTGCTATAAGAAATGATGGGCAGAATGGCTTCATAAAAACCTGGAAAGACATATATAAACTTATACAAAATGAAGTAAGCAAAGCAAGTATCCAGTATCAACAGTACAACAATACTGTACAGTAATCAACTTCAAATGACTTTTAGTCATGGCAATCTAATGACCCAACAATATTACAAAGGACTTATGATGAAAGACACTATCTCCAGAAAAAGATGTGATAGAGTCTGAGTACAGATGAAAGCACACTTTTTATAAAACTTTACTTTTCTTGAAGTTTTTTTTTTCTGTTTGTTTTAAATATGTCTCATTTGGAAATATGTTTGGCATGACTGCATATCAATAATCTATAAAATTTGTCTTCTCAAGGAGGAGGGAAGTGGAATTGAATTTGAAATCCAATTTCAAAATAATGAATATTAACAGACAAAATGTATGTCATAAGACCATGCTCTGATTTACATGTACTTTACTGACAAAGTAAATTATCTTAGAGCTTTAATAAGAACTTATTTTTTCTACTTCATACATAATTCTTACAAATATTGTGGCTCAGTTAAGTCTATACATGGATTATAAATCAATTTTATAAATAAGAAATGGCATCTATATGCATGTTCTTTGAAAAAGATAATAAACGACCAGTATTAACAAGCAAAGAAACAGAAAAACTAGAAAAAAAACAAACAAATATGAAACCTCAAAAAACATGATAGCCCAAGACCATAACAGAATGTCAAATAGCCTAGAATGATCAGGAGATCATGCCATTAAAGCACAGTAATCAAAGTCATTTATAGTCATAATTGTGTTATCAAGTCACCAAAAATTATATATTTTAGAACATTTTCATTCAAAATGAGTAGTATATAAAATTTTTTAAAAATTATTTGATCCATGGAGCAGCTAGGTGGCACAGTGGATAGAGCACTGGCCCTGGAGTCAGGAGTACCTGAGTTCAAATCCGACCTCAGGCACTTAATCATTATCTAACTGTGTGGCCTTGGGCAAGCCAATTAACCCCATTTCCTTGCAAAAAAAAAAAAAAAAAAAACTAAAAGATATGTTTTGACCTTTGAATGGGTAAATTGTCAGTTATTCCCTATTAATTATTCTCTAGTGTTCTAGAACTGATATAAAGTCCTAAAATACCCACTGCTTTTCTCTTTTGTAACATTTTTTTAAGGCTACTCCATTCATTCCTGTAAGCATGGAAACTACAACTAGTCTACAACCTTAGAGCTTTCATTCCAAATTCTCACTTATTACCACCATTTCCATTTTTTTATGTCACCCAATAGAAAACAGCCAATATACAACTTGTATCTTTACCTGTATACACATAGGCTCCAACTTCCAACTCCAACATTCTATTCTTTAGTCTCTAAGTTTTAATACTCTCAAGTGTCATTTTGTATATATAGTATTACCCTTCTCAGAATCCTGCATAGCTATCAATTTGCTCTTATATTAAATAATAATTCTGGATCTTAGACTTCCACTAATCAGGTCTCTTAATGCTTTCATTTCTTTACAAAATCCCAGCCTGTATGAGTTACACCTAAGCAAGATGAATTTTCTCATTCACCAATTTCCCCATCCATCCATCCATATCCATCCTCCTCCTCCTTCTCCTCTTCCTCCTCCCCCTCCTTTTCCTTGTCCTGTTCCTTCTACTTCTCCTCTTCCTCCTTTCCATCCTCCACATTGTTCCTGCTACTGCTATTGATGTTTTTGCTTCTGCTGCTGCTACTAAATATTTTTCTAATTCAAATTTCAAGGCTCTAATAATTTGTTACTCTAAAAAATAACAACACAATCTTAATCTTTTCTGAATTTCTAATCTTTTCAATCTTTAGCTCAGTAAAGTTTGATTAATTAATTAATTAATTTTCTGCATTCAATTGAATAAACATTTACTAATCACCTAATATGTATAAGTCACTATATAAGGCAGTGGAAGATACAAAGATTACTAAAATGCTGTTACTGATATAAGAAAGAAAATTGTAGGTGAGGATGAGTTAGGAAATAAAATAAACAATCCTAGTACCCGTTCTTTAAAACATATTTGCCAATATTCTAAATAAAATGTTGAAAATTCTGAAATTTGCTTTATAACCTTAGAAATATGAAATAGAAAATAAATGCAAAAAGTATTATTTTCTGACTCAGATTGCTTAAATACAGGATAATTGATTAAACATGAAATGAAACTCAATTCTAAATATGAACCCAAACTTCATTGCCTGATCATACATCACTTATTACTTAATTTTCATTTAAATCCTACTAGAAAGTTCTAACCAGAGTTGACTCTCAACATTGACAGAATATAACCTCTTTGTACCTTATGGTACTCTAGACAGAGCAACTAAGTGGCACAATGAATAGAGCATTAGCCTTGGACTCAGAAGGACTAGAGTTTAAATCTGGTCTCAGACAACTGACACTAACTAGCCATGAGCTTGCAGAGCAAGTCACTTAATTCTGATTGCTTCCCATCCAGAGCCATCTCCAGTCATCCTGATTCATATCTGACCACTGGATCCAGATGACTTTGGAGGAGAAAGTGAGACTTGTGACTTAGCACAACCCCCACTCAAACCAAATTCATGTGCTTCTCATGGCATCACCTCCCTGATGTCATTGTCTTTATTGAGAATAAAGGACAAACATTATTATTATTATTAGAACTTAGTGTACCATTAATAAATTCTCATTTGATTTAATTGAAGTTGTTTGTGCAACTATCTCCCACTTTCAGTTCTTACTCTATTTCTTCAGTTTTCTTGCTTGGACTGCCTAAAGTCTTTGTTACTCTTTTTTTCAAATCCTGTTTTATAGAGGTAAGTGGCATAGCCAATGATCATCCAAAAAAATTGAATAAGAGCAACTCCATGGCACTTTGCATATCATATCCTGTTCCCACATCTCATTTCTTCCACAAGGCAAATATTTCATTCCTGAATAACTTCCAAAGGATTACAAAAGCACAGTTGGGTTTACCATGGGAATCAACTCTTTTTTTTTACTACTTTTAGAGCAAATCTAATGTTGATTATGTAAAAGTCCAACTTAGTTTACAAATTTCTTACTCATTTGAACCTGTAGAACAATATTGACTATGGGATAATATTTATAAATAATGATAGCATACTTGTTTTCTTGAAATGTGTCAGTTTGACATCATGCAGAAAAACAAACAGAACAGTTATAATTTAAATAATGCAGGAGGAAAACTTGTCAGGGTTGTAAAATTTCTTAGTAATATATGCACATATGTAGAATAGTGTTTTTTCCTTGTGCTATGCTAATCTTTGTAACTTGATATATTTTAATGGTTTACCAGATAACCTTTGTGAAATTAATCAAGGTTCTGACACTATTGTTTGAAGAAACATGAGGAATGCTTGCTATAATTACTTTTACATGAAAACAGCAGAAAATAGCAAAATAAAGAAACATAATACTGAAAAAATAAACAATGATTTGAACCAATTCAAAATTATTGTCTTTTTTGCTTTCAGTATTTTGTGTCTGTAAAAGTCCATTTGATCCTTATTTTCTCTTCTAGTAAATGTAGAAATTATTTCTTCTAATAATTTGCTAAATAAATGATACTCTAATTTTAAGAGGTGCAACTCCGACAAGCTGTTTAAATTAAAATCAATAAAATGTATAAAATCTCAAAAAATAGAGAACCCATGAAAATATTCATAGTTAGACAAAATAAAAAATCTAAAAAGAAATTAAATTTAGTTGTAATAAGGTTTCCTTTCTTTTCCTTGAGAAAATTACTGCTATAGTGAGTTCCCCCCACCCGTAATTTAAATGTTAAGCTGCCAGATGTGTGTCTCATGGTTGAAGAGTCTAAGCTTTGCATTATTTAGCATATTAAGATTCACAGAATTTAAAAAAGGGTTCCTTTATTGCCTCAAGGTTCTAATTAAGTAAACCTTAGCCTGGTACATTTAAAACTTGCAATACAAGAGATTTGGTTCTTTTTTTTGTAGTCAAATCACATCAATATAATAAAAATGGAAAATCCTTAAGATGATATAATTTTTCTTTTGCTTGAGGAATTAAACCTATCTTTTATATTAAGAAGTTTTTAATAGAGGCCAGCAATCTAGAAGACAACTAAAGCTTCAAGATTCATATTAAGCCTCATAAGTCGTTTTCTCCATTACAATATATAAAATGTCTCATAAAAACAGTTCAATATTACCAATCTTTATCCTTCCAGTATCACCCACTTTACTCCTATCTTAGCTCCTCCCCAACCCCCACCTTTAAAGAAGACATTTCTAAGGAGTAATCAAGATCACAGCTTTTTGGATCTGCATTCTGCTTGTTATATCTGCCACTACCTTAATTAGTTGCCCTTTCAGCACTTTTCTGAAATAGTTTCAGCAGCTACAGTGAAAACCATAATCAGATGGAATTTCTGTTGGCACACAGCATTCATAAATCATACCTTTAAATACAGTTATTTTTGCCATTTTAGAAAATGTCGAAGGTGTCAACTCTGTCCAAATATACCGCTTAACAGTGACTATTTTAGCAAATTGACTCGAAATACATACAGCTAACTGACAGTTAGAGGCACATAATCTAGTTCACAGTATAAATGAACAGCTTAAAGGCCAAAACAAGCAACAAAGTAGGAATTATCAATGACACATTTTGCAACTATGCTAAAGCTGCAACCACAGATCAAAATCTTGGTGGTAAAGTGTTTATCTATGTATTAAAAATAGATGCACAGAGTACTAAAAGTGTGATCCCCCCAATTCAGTTTCTGGTATAGACAGCAAAAATGTTTTAACCACACACAAAGCTGTGACCAAATGCCTAATTGAGAGCATTAACTGAGTATACCCAAAAAGGAATGGTATTCATTTGTATCAGTTCACATAATGAATTGATAACACTCTTTGCTGCTGGCATGGTTTGGACTTGTTAATAGTAAGGCTTGGATACTCTAAAAAATTAGAGTACATTTGTCATAGTATCAAGAAACTGAATGAGGAAAGTCATTTCTTGTACTTCAAACATCAAAGATCTTTCACTTATGCCTGATCCAAGATACAATTTGTATCTTTTCTTTGCCAGAAAATAAATGGCCAAATTAAGCTTCTCTGCTACTCTCCCCGTAACAAACTGTTAAAGGGGAGGTGTTCTTAACCTGAGGCTTATTCTATTCAACTGCGACTATTATAAATTGAAAATGTTCCAGAATCAGATAAATTAGCACTGATAGTTCACCTTTTTATACCTTACTACTCTCTTAAGGAGTTGATTTCTTAATCTGATAGGTATTATTTAGTATACATCTGATACATATGTTTGTGTGCAAACATTCACATATACACATACATACATTATATATATATAAATCTGAAAGGCATTTGTATATGAAATATACATATACATGCATATATTAAGTGCAGAAGCAAAATGAAAATAGCATACTTGCAACAATAACTTTCAACTCATTAATCACATTGTTTATTGGATATTTGTGAATGATTGATGACTAGAGTTATAGGAAGAACAATTCTATTTCTGTTCTCATACCAAGTATAAAAACAGAAACTTAAAGTATTTTGAAAACAAAATTATTTCTACAGTAATATATTGTTCAAGTTTCATCTCACAACCAGGATGACTAAAGATGAAATGGTCTTGTTAGAAGAGTTGTGAAAAAAAATTCATTTCATGAATATAATGGAATATTTCTGTGCCATAAAAGAGGAAAAGATGCAGGATTTTTACAAAGTGATGAAAACATTTAGACAAAGGTAAACATGACTGTTAAGATTATAAATGAAAAGAGCAATGATGTCATCAAAATCAAAACTGAATGCTTTATAATTATAATAGCCAAATCTTTGGGCTTAGGGAATAAGAGAGTATACCTCTAACTCTCCTTTACAGAGGTCTGGGACTATGGAAGTAGATATTTTCAGTATTGATTGATATATTGGGTATCCTTGATGTACTTCATTTTCCTTTTTTTCTCTCTACATATTATGATATAAGGAATGGCTGTGCATATGAAGCAAATGGGGTTAAATTGGGGGGGGAAGTGACATATAATGATAATAAAGTTATAAAAATATAATTGTATGTTTTTTCTTAATATCAAAAACATTTATTAAATACCTACAATATATCAGGTTTGTTAAATACCTACAATATATGCACCCCTCTATACGGGAAATAGTAGGAGGGTTTTATTACCCCCTCCCAGCCTCCAAACACAGGGAAGAGGGGAAGAGGCAACTAAGGCTACTGAGGAATGGGTAAGAAAGAAGACTGAATCAATCATGAAGGTGATTATATTTCAGGTAATGAGCTTATTCTTTTGAAACATATTGTTCAAGATTGAGTTGAATCCAAGAAGTAGCTGGAGGAAAATGAATGATTATCTTAATATTTATAATAAAAGTTATATTTTATATACCACTCTTTTATTTTTCTTTCTTTGCCATATTCAGGAAGTTAATTAGATTTTTTTGTTTCTTATCTAACACTGGAATCACAAGAATGTGATAAATCTTATATGAATTAGTTTGTGCCTTTTTAAATTACAAAAGGAATTCAAATACACATTTATGATAAATGGATAAAAAGGAAAAGATTCCCAAAATGTTTAAGGCTTAGATTCTTTGATAAAAGATTTAATAAAAGAAAAAGAGAAGAGAAAAAAATTACATAAAAGTAATCAAAACATTAAAATTATGTATATAGGCAATATTCCAAGCCCACAGACCTCTGAAAAGGAGCAACAGTAAGCATCTGTTGATATACTTTCTTTGGTGTAGTGCCATTCTTTATAGTTCTACAATATTCATTCTTATTTTGTAGTGATTGTTCTTTTTAAATTGCAATCATTATGATTATTGTTTTCCTAGATCTTCTTACTCGATTTCCAGTCAGTTCATGTAAGTCTTTATTGGCTTCCCTATGTTGTATACAGAACAATAATATTCCTTATATTTCCATATCACAATTTCTTTAATTATCCATTAATCAATGGATATCTACTTTGTTTCTAACTTTTTGCTACTGTAAAATGTGTTGTCATAAATATTTTTGTGTCTATGGAAACAGTACCATTTAAAAGAATATGTGTGGGGGCAAAGTCCTTAGTCACAAAATGACAGGATGCCCTCATGGTTACTAACAGAGTATTTATTAGTGTGCTCTGTTGAGACAAATTTACACTAGTCTATCCAAAGTTTTACTCCCGATCCTCTCTGTAACAAAAAAATAGATATTTCCAGATGCTTTTCAGAGGTCAGGAGTCCAGGGTATGACCATGAAATAGTCTGAAGCTAACTAGCACATAAGGGAATCCAAACGCGACCTTGGCCTCATTAGTACCACACACTAATGGGCAAAGCTTACCTACTCCATCAACATAAAGTCAACTCCTGATAATTCAAAGTAGTGAAAAAAACAAATTAAGTCATGCTTTCCAAGGACAATCCAAGTCTTGTGTTAACTATTAGTCTCAAAATGTTTCCCTGAAAATTGTTTCAAAGGTAGTCAACAAGTAGCTAGACTGATGGATTAAAATTTCATATTCCTCATCTTATCCTTAACCTTCAGCTCTTTTTGGAAAATAGTTATAATAAATACTAAAATTACTATAATATGAATAATATTAAAGAAAGGAGATGAAACAGGCATGAATAGGTTCCAAAAATTATAATCAACACTGTGAAATCGACACATAACTTCTAAAGGGCAAAGGTTGAAGAAGACTATCCACTCTAGAGAAAATGATCATTACTCCCTCACTCTAGGAAATCTTTGGTGAGTTAAATAATCTACCTTATTTGCTCAGAAAGATTATTTAGAAATTGAAAGACTATTAGGAAAAATTTTAATTGCTCAACTATTGGAGATTTTTAAAATTATTAATAGACATCCCTCTTACATGTCAGAAGAAGAAAGGGCCTTAGATATGTAATCACTATACAGAGATCTGCAAATAGTGAAATGTATTATTTTGAAGAAGTAGAGCATTTATTCCAGTACTAGAAAAGCAATAGTAAGGCCAGAAGTTTTCCATGATGTGGTGCTGAAGAGATCTCCTGGAGAGGGACAAAAATTTGCTCTGGAAGAGAGATTTGGCCTTGGGCTAGCACCCAAGCCCAAGCCCAAGCCCAAACAGTATCTGTGACTATGCTTAGGTAGCAGTGGCACATTTTGGAAGGAACAACAAACTGCAACAATAGAGATTAATGCCTAACAACACCTTCTGAGAGCCATAAGAAATGATCAAATTTAGCAACAAAAGGTAAAAGGTCTTCAGGCATGATCAAAAAGGAAGTTAAACATTAATGACTGCATTTGATTAAACTGAAATTCAATATGAATCTTTGGGAGACATTTGCTTGTTGCATATTCTCTTTCACTTTCTTCAATTATTCAATAATATTTTCTTTAATACCATGAATTTTATGTTCAGTCAGTGTATAGGGTGTCCATATATAGGGAAGTGTTAGGTAATGATTTTTCAAATTTTTTGAGGTGAAGCCTATGAACCAGAAGAGTAAAGAAATTTTCCAAGTAAACCTACATCCTTCATGCTCTATAGGTATCTGATAGAAAAGTTTCATTAATATAGTCCCTGAATTATCAACTAAAATTGGATGCCAACTGTTTGATTCCAAGCTTCCTGTTAGCTTACTCAGAGATCAGGGCAAGGCTTCAGGGTGAAGCCTTCTGAAAGGACAAGAGGAACAGAATTAAATGGAGAGCTTTGGTATCTGAAATGGAATTAGGAGTATTTTTAGTGTAAACATAATATAATTACATATATTTATTCTCATCTGGGGAAAGCTCAGCATTCTGGAAGGCAGCTCCCAAGATTCTCCACAACACTTTCCTTCTTGTCACTATCAGAAACAAAACAATGGAATAGGCCAAACTCTGTTTTGTTTCATCATACCATTCTTTATGGTCTTAGGAATATTTCTTTATGTTGGCCAAATGAATGGTGCTTTACATTAACTAACCATTGCCTTGAATGACAGCATAATCATTCATCTCATTCAGTTATAGATAAATCTAAAAAAAATTTACTGAATAAAATCTAATTTCCATAATTTCTGTCATAAGTAATTTTACAAAGAAAAGCATAAAAGGTTTCTGATAGGAGCACATGGTTCAGAAAATATTTTCTGATAGTGTTCGTACCCTAATAAAAGTTTTATTTTATGAATGTTTTAAACCTTGATGAACATGCAAATTAAAAATATTCATTGAAATATGAATTTTTTGCTATGAGTTAAAGGTGATATGAATAGATTGAGAGAAAAATATGTGAACTAGGTACTGAACACCCCTGAAAAAAATATGTCCTTAATCTCTTCACCACAGAAATAGATAGAGATCTCTGAGAGTTTTATTTTTTTCCCTCTGGGAATTTTAAAGAAAATATTCTGTTCTTTACATTTTAAATTGCTAATATTTCATAATTCTTAAAGATCTCATTCATTGAAATTCCAGTACATCAATGTGCTATGTTATTTTAAATAAAATAACTATAAACAACTAATAGCAATTAATTTATCTAAAAAGGACTATGTTACTTTATGAATAAAGTTGCCAAATTTAAAAAAAAATTTCTAAATGCAGATTTTCAATGAGTTCCTTCAGGAGGCACTTAGTTTTTTTATACAATATAGAAAAGTGATTCTAAGAAAAATCTTAGAGAATAGAGAAAATATTGATATGTTATTACTTTATACCAAAAAGTGCCAGGTCTCAAAAGAATGAATTGAAGTAAAGAACACAAATATTCTATTTTTTCTAATTCAGCTCTGAGTAGAAATATTGTTCTCTATATCCACCTCCCAAATCCTACCAAGCATAGCAACTATCAGTGGGGTTGGTTAAAACTATAGTAATCCATCAGCATCACTGCCCAGTTGGTTTGACAATGACACATTCTAAGATATTGAATGGACTTAGTCTGACAAAGAATATTAACCAGTTATGACATTTCAAGATGCAAAAAAGGAACTCTGATGAATTAAGTTGAGTATTTGAAGGAAAGGCATTAGATCTATCACATCTCGAAAGTATTCAGTGGCTCCATGATGAGAAGAAAAAAGTTAATAGAACTCATTTATTTCCTTGAAAGCATAGCAAATCTTGTTCATCTTCACTTGAAAATTTCATCATTCATTTGACCAAGGGTTCCAAAATTGAAGCAACTACCACTTTATGTGGGATGTGCAGTAAGAAGCAAGAATGGGAAAAATACTATTAAGGAGAATGATTCAAAAATACTCATAAAGACAAGTAGGAGAAGCTGCTACTTGCCATGTCTAAATAATGATGCAGTACCAACTAGCTGATATTTAAATATCATCATTCACATATTTGTAAATCTAAAATAAAAGCTTTCCTTACCTCTATACCTCTAACTTGTCCAATTGTATTAGCAGTAATTAGGACTAATAGAATATTATATTGAATATTAGGGCCAAAGATAAGTATAACATGTCACAAAGTTCCAAAAATTTCTCTTTAATCCTAAATCACTGGTCCAGAGGTTATTTGCAAGTGCTAGATTATTTTCTATCCTGATCAGGAAATTTTGAAGGCTTTTATTCAGTTAGACTATTTTTCTGAGGTTAACCAATAGCTAAGGCATTAGCATTTTTCAAGGATATTTATCTAATTCTAGAGCACTAGGTAGCTGGAGATCAGATCATAAGATTCTAGCCAAAGAAAAACTGGACACTGGTTTTACATTTGTACTATAGTGTTATGTTTGATTTTGTCAGCATATACACTTAAATCCACAGTAGGATGCAAAATAATATTAGTAGAGGGAAAAGAATACATTTGCAAAGCTGGCAAAATAATGCACTCAAAAAAGTATGTGGAAATAGCTTTACAACTGTATTCAAAGGAATTAAAAAAGAGCATATTCAAAATCTGGCTACACTGAATGTCAGTAACTAAAGTGTTGGTAATTTAAAGAATCAAATGAAACATATGTAGATTCCCTGTGAAAATTGTACACCAATGTGAGTTATGATACAAGTGTGAGCTGCCCCCTTACTTAAGCAAAAAGAGGCCTGGTTAATAGTAAAGGTACCAAGGAAAAATTGGTTGTGATAAATATATGAGACCAAATAAAATGTTAGGGTGTAAAATGTCCTGAAAACACTAGTCGTAATCTCCTGTTGTCAGTCTAATCCACACACACTTTGTAATTAGAAACACATTTGGCAGACTGATGGGCTGAAAATGGGCAGCAAGAACACTTTTGTACCATTCTTTTTGCAAATTTTCTATTGATCATTCATAGGTAGTCTGTTCATTTCCATTTAACACACACACACACACACACACACACACACAAACAAACAAACAAAACACACATATGTGCACAGCCCCACTACCATGATTAATGAAACTAAATTTAAAGATGCTATGTTGGCAACTTCCAAGCAAAAAGGTCTCCAATCTTTTTATGAAAAAATAATAATACATACTTCTAATACTTCTATCCTGCTGGAATCATTTTAAACCCATTTTGACTATTTTCCTCCCGAATTCTTTTGACAAACTCCTTTCCCCAGTCCTCATCTTTTTAAGTATAAAACTGCTTCTTTACTTCCTTTCCAACAGTGGGAATACTTCCCGTATGGGTGTCAGGATCTCTCACAGGGGTCAGGGGGGTGCCCTATAGAGGAAATGACAAGCTGTGAAATGTAAAAGAACAATTCCTTCCACATGTTTCTTTGCTCCAGGAGCAGTAAGGGGCTGACAGCAAGCATCACTTTGGGACGGGCCAGGACTTCACATAGCAATGCTGTCAAAACTAATTTACAATTTAAGCCCAACACAACTGTTTCAAGCTTTTCAATCTTAGCAAGTCCTAGGGATGAGTTAGACATTATGATAGACACACGAGATGTGAAAAACTGTTGTTATTAACTATGAAAGGGGTAAGAGATTTCAAATTTTAAAAGGGTTCTAAGGTTTGTTTTTTTCAAACCCTAATTTTTTTTCAAAAATCCATTGATGGCACTTGTAGTTATCATCTGCCATGAGTTTTCCCATTTAGGTTCTGATTTTGAAAGTTTAATATTTTAACTTCTATGTCATCTATTTCCAAAAGAAAGAAACCTAGAAGATGAAAAGTTAATTGTGTCTTAAAATATAAAATAACCCTTCATATTTCTCTTACCTTGTAGTCCTAAGGATCAGTCAATCAACATATACTTATTAGGTTCCTATTATTTACTAGACATTGTGATTGACCCTCAGTCTCTCCAACAATGCAGATTGTAACATCTCTACTCCTTGTTAATCTGGGAAACACCCATACACTGCTTCCTGTAAATTCTCCCCAGGGATTTTTACCTAAAGTGCTTAGGAGCTTTCTTGATCTTGATCATTTGACATCTGGTGAGTATCAGGTAGCATTAAGGCTGTTAAGCAAATACCCTCCCTTCCCACACATAACTATCCATAAAAAGGAGATGCCTTTTCTGGTTATGGATCTCAGTGATATTTTAATTGCACTTCTTGCATATAATTCTTCATTGGTAAGATACTGAAGCTTATTTATACATACTAAGGGCAAAAAACTTGCAATTTTAAATCCTTGAAGGTTGTGATATTCCAGGATTCACAAGTACATAACAACCATCTTTGACAGAATTTCTAGAAGACTGTAGAATTCTATTTCTGAGGAAATCTTGAGGCAGTTCACCTTATTTGATCCAACTTTCTGCTTTCCTTCTAATCTTGATTGCATTGGTTTTGAGCAAAATTCTTAGTTCATTTATAGTATCTATTTAAAATATGATGAACTAGCTAGATGTGTTGCTTATTCAAATGCAATAATCAATCTCCCAATACCCTAAAAATTGTGTCCTCCAGCATAGACCTTCTCTGTCTATGCTAGGTTTGATTCAATTGCTCTTTCATTTTTTTCCCTTTATTATGTCTTCCATTTCCACATATAGAACATTTTTAAAAGTCTAAATATGGTAATTCTAGGTCTACTGATGGCAAAAAGTATTTGTTTACAAAAATACCAACTTTTTTTTGATTTTCCAACTCTTCTTTGTCCTTCTTCTATCTTCATTTTTAAATGTTTTCTTAACTGACATAATTGGGTTTTACAATAAGCTTTCAACAAACAAACAGGATCATTTAAAAAGAGAGAGAGAGAGAGAAACATGTCATAATCATTTGATGGTTATTGTAAGACAAAGATGACTCTAAAAGATTTGGATGTACTTCTGTGTTCATGGTACCTTAGCTAAATAAAAACACTTTTTAAAATTGCAGGTAATTAGCTTTTTATGTGGATTAATCCCTTTGAAACATACGTGGTTCCCTGAGGCTCAATTTTGCAGTCAGATAAGAAACTGCTGCTGTTTGGAAAAAAGGGGGGGGGGAGTAGGGAGAAAAGTGCTCCAAAAATCAAAAGCATTTGAAAACATCAAAATTCCACAAATCATGGATCCCAAAGTGACCATGTTTTGCTTCTAACAATCATGTGGTTTTTGGATCATTTAAAGAATTTATCATTCCTTAGAATCTTCATGAAACTAGATCAGAGATGTTTTTTAAAGTCTTTTGTTGATGCCTCTAATTTTATCTACAAGATACTATAGAAGACTAATGAAAGCTTAAGGTATAACTGGTACAATGATTTCAAAATCTCTACTATCTAAAGTAAAATCACACAATTAAGAAACCAAAGTTCTAGAGATTGTATTTTTCTTTTAATATAGCCTTGCTAAAATTCATGCAATGTATTGGGAAATAATTCCTGTTGCTTAAAAAGTATTTCTTTTGCTCTTAAAATACTGCTGTAACTCACCTGGGAAGCTGATTCCCTAGGACTCCTGGTATCAAGCCTACAAATTTATAGTGAACTCTTAGGAGAATTATGCAATTAATGCTTTCTAGTTTTCCTTGCCCAAATCTTTTGCTCCATATTTTGAACAGGGTCTAAATAAGTTAGAAATGAAAAGAGAAAATGCTAAAGCCAAGAAAAGGGAAAGGATAATTACAGCATGTTTTATCATTTATAAAATGTTTAACAAAAAACAATGGTGAAAAATCTACTGATCTATAGCACCATGCTAAACATAGGTTCCAATCCATTTACTGATTATAATATAATAGAATGATGAGACACTGACACATAGATATCATACACTATAGTAGGATGTCATTGAGTTACATAACAAGGTTCTTTGTGAGCTCTAAAAGAGAAGGTTGTTAGTCAGAGGTGGTCAGCAATTAGTTTACCATAGAAGTACAACTTTTAAAGATAGAAAGGTATAGAAAAGGCATCTCAGTCAAGGGAAGAGTCAGAGCAAGGGCAGAAAGAAGTTAGAGAATATCTCAAGTGAGGCAGAAAAATCCAATTCACCTGTAAGCCACAGGTATTTTTTTTCAAAGTGATATTTTATTTTATTTTTAAAATTACATGTATCGATTT
The DNA here is from genome assembly GCF_037893015.1 of Macrotis lagotis. Lineage (NCBI taxonomy): Eukaryota > Metazoa > Chordata > Mammalia > Peramelemorphia > Peramelidae > Macrotis > Macrotis lagotis. The sequence goes on along the minus strand of NC_133666.1, from coordinate 523,780,092 downwards.
TTATTTATTTAATTTTATAATTCCATGTTTTTCAATATTAATTCACTTGCAAATTTACAACTAACACATTTTTCCTCCACCCACCCTATACCCAGCCCTATTAGCAGTGAACAGTCTGTTATATGTACATTTTTGTTTAACATGTTTACATATTAGTCATTTTCTGTTTGAGGAATTAGGGCTAAGGAGAAAGAAAGAAAACCATGATACATGAAGAAAAAAATTTAAGAATAATTTTGTAAAAAGAGAACCTAGTATTCATTCAGATTCTGTGTTTTTCCCCTCTTGGATGTGGCTTTCTTTGTGTATATAAAGTTTTCTAGTGTAGTCCTAGAACTCTGAACTGCTGAGAGTTACTGTATCCATCATAGTTTACAATGTTACTAATGTATACAATGTTCTCTTGGTTCTGCTCCCTGAGGCTCAGAATCATACAATTCTTTCCATGTTTCTAGAATCCAACCATTCATGGTTTCTTATAGAACAATTGTCCTCTATAACATATGAAATAACTTGTTCTGGAATTCCCCAATTGGTGGGTTTTCCCTCAAATTTTAATTTTTTGCCACTACAAAAAAAATTTCCTAAAAATATTTTCGAACATCTTGGATTTTTCCTATATTTTTATAATTTCTTCTGAATATAGACCTAGTATTGTTATTGCTGGGTCAAAGGATATGCCCAGTTTTATTGCTCTTTGTCCATAGCTCCATAGTGTTCTCCAGAATTGGTGGATTGGGTCACAACTCCTTCAGCAGTGCATTAATATCCCAATCTTCCTACAAACATAGCAACATTGATCATTTTCTCTTTTTTTACATCTTTGCCAATATAAGTATGAAGTGGTATTTCATGACTATTTTAATTTGATTTCACTAATAAAGCATTATTTGGAGCATTTTTTCATATTCTTCTTTTAAATTTTATTGATGTCTCCTTTGATTTTCAAAATTTCTAATTGGGTATTTAATTGGGAATCTTTACTTTGTTTTTTTACCTTTTTTTAGATCTCCTCTTTCTCTACCTTTAGAGGTATAAAATTTTCCCTAAAAATGGCTTTGACTATATCCCATACATTTGGGGGATGATGTCTCATTGTTGTCTTTTTTTGGATGAAATGATTAATTATTTCTATGATATATTCTTTGATCCATTCATTTTTTATAATTAGATTATTTATTTTCCAATTAAATTTTGGCTTATCTTTTCATGACCTTTTATTATGTGTAATTTTATTGTATCATTGTCTAAAAATCATGAATTGATTATTTCTGTCTTTCTGCATTTGCTTGTAAAGCTTTTATGCCCTAGTATATGGTCAATTTTGGTATAGGTGCCATGTACTTCAGAGAGAAAAAAGTATATACTTTTCTATCCATTTAGCTTTCTCTAAAGTTCTAACATATCTAGGTTGTCTAAGCATCTTTCTTAGCATCTTTTTTTGTTTATTTTGTGATTAAATTTATCTAATTCTGAGAGAGGGAGATTGAAGACCTCCCATTATTATAGTTTTGCTCCCTATGTTACCTTGTAATTCAGTCAACTCCTCTTCTATGAATATGCATGCTATACCACTTGGAGCATATATGTTTAATAATAATATAACTTCTTTGCCTATAGTGTCTTTTAGCAAGATGTAATTTTCCTTCCTTATACATTTTAATGAGATCTATTTTAGATTTTGTTTTGTCTGAGATCAGTATTGATACCCCTGATTTTATTTATTCCTGCTGAAGCATAATATATTTTGCTCCAGGCTTTACCCTTATTTACCCCACATGTATCTCTCTGTTCCAAATGAATTTCTTGTAAACAACATATTGTAGGATTCTGTTTTTTTTAATCCATCTGCTATCCACTTCCACTTTATAGGATAGTTTACCCCATTCACATTTACAGATAAGTTTCCTCATTCTGTATTTCTCTCCATACTATCTTTCTCCATTTATACTTTGCTCTTTCCTTTCCTCTTATTCCTCCTCACCAGTGTTTTGCTCCCTTCCCTCTTTAGCTTTTCTTTTAAATTTTAACTTGAAATTTACATTGACATTTATCACTTTCCCTTTTATCAGTCCCTTCTTCCCCTTTCTCCCCCCCCCCCCACTTCTCTGTAGATTAGGAAAGATTTTTAAACCGAATGGGAGGGTATGCTATTCCCTCTCTGGGGAATAGCAAATCTATTGAGAGTAAGATTTGCTCAGTGTTCATACCCCCCCCCCACTTTCCCTCTACAATAATAGATATTTGTGCCTCTTCACCTAGTGTTATTTATCCTCTGGTCTTCTCCTAGTATAATCCTTTTTATATCTTTAATGTTTTAACACTGTCTTGGTCTAACAACCCCTTTGACAAAATATACTTTTTTAAAAATCTGGTTTGATAAAAGTACCATTCTAAAATTTGATTGATTGATAAGCAGTATTACCTCATAGTAGCAATGTACACTTCCCTCTTCTGCCCCATTAGAAATATACTTCTCAAGAATCATAAATCACATCAAATTATAATTGATTTATGCCATTCCCTCTTTTCTTAGTACCTCCATGGAAACACAAACTTCATGCGTCAAACCATCATGCAAAGTCAAATTATTTCATGAATTATTTATACCTCCCCCCCAACCAAACACACTCCCTCTAATTGTTGAAATCATCTAACAATGCAAAATTATTTCTTGATCTTTTCATGTCCAAATCTTTTAAATACACTCTCTCTGTCCAACTCTAACCAGTGTCCTCCCCAACACAACCAAAGTATTGGGCACGTTTTCTCCCTCTGCCCTTTTAGCTCTCCAACCAAAGCACTATAACCCTTGTTTATTAAAGTATGTATTAAGACAAGATCATTTCCTAATCTATTTATGTACAACCCTCCTAAATAAGCTCCTACCCTCAGATCCAAATGTACTATATCCCTCCTACTATATCCCTAGTAAAATAAGATCACTTTGTGATTTAATAATGTATAAAGCCTCCAAGTACTTTCCCTTCTTCTGTCTCTTTAGGAAATGTTACCCTCATAATCTATGTCACTTCATGTTTCATTTATTCCCATATCTTCTAAGTACAATCATTTCAGCTATATTCAACCCTCTAATTGTTCTAAGAAATATACAGTTCTCAATATTAATAAGTGTTATCTTCTCCTGTAGGCATGTATATAGTTTCATGTTCTTGACTAGTATTTTCAACCTTTCCATTTATCTTTTTATACATCTATTGAGTCTTGTGTTTGAAGATAAAATTTTATGTCCAGTTCTGGTCTGTTTTATCAGAAAATTTTAGAAGTCCTCAGTTTCATTGAAAATCCATCTTTTGTCCTGACAGAATACGCTGAAAATTGCAGGATAGTAAATTCTTGGTTGTAATTCATGATATTTGCCCTCTGTAATATCATATTCCAAGCTGTCAGATACTTTAATGTTGAAGCAGATAAGTCTTCAGTAATTCTGATTGTGTTTTCTTTGTATTTGAATTGTTTCTTTATCACTGCTTGCAGCATTTTCTCCTTTAGTCAAGAATTTTGGAATTTGATTATGATATTCCTTGGAGTTTTTATTCTGGGCTCCTTTTCTATAGATATACTGTGTATGTTCTTTCAAGGATTATTTCAAGGACGATTCCTGAATCTATTTTCCAGGTTGTTGGTTTTTATCCCAAACGTCCTTTAAATTTTCTTCAATTTTTAAGTCTTTTGATTGTCCTTGCTGACATTTTGATATCTCATAGCATCATTAGTTTCCATTTATCCAATTCTAATTTTTTAGGTTTTGTTTTCTTCAGTTAGCATTTGTGTTTCTTTTTCCAATTGGTTAATTTTGCTTTTAAATGAGTTGTTTTTTTCATTCCTAATTGTTTAATTTTATTTTTGATGAGTTATATTCTTTTTCTATTTGGCCATTTTTATTCTTAAAGGATTTGATATCTTCATTCAATTGTTCATAATTCTCCTTCATGGTTCTCATTTATTTTTCCATTTTTTCTTACTCTTTTCTTTTAAAATTTTTTAAGGTCCTCCATGAAGTTTTGGAGTTGAATCAAATTCATTAACTACTTTGAGATGTCCCATGGAGGTAATTTGTCACTGCTTTCTTCTTCTGAGATGGCATTTTAATCATATCTATCTGAATAGTAGCTTTCTATGGTTCTTTTGGGAGTTTTATGCTCATTTTGAAAGTTGAACTCTGCTCCTAGAGTATAGAGAGTTTAGCCTCAAGCTTTTTGTGTGGGGCTGGGGTCTGGTCTTTGACTTATTCCTTGACAAGGAGTTACCTATGCAACCCAGGCATTGGCTATGCACAGATTTGTTTCCATTTTGACCAAGCTTTACCTCTACAGTGGTTTTATTCCCAACCCAGTCCTGTCTATTGTCCCTGTGTTCCTAGGCCCTAGACATTGTCTGGGGTTGTGATGCTCACTACAGGCCTACCATCTAGTTGCTGGGGCCTGAGTTGCTGACTAACTATTGGTACTTGGGATGTACTATGACTTGAAGCCTCCCACTGGCTTTTCTATTCTCTCATGAAGCTAGGCTTTATATTCCCTTCCCATCAAAAAATAAAGATAGACCCTCACTGAAGATACTCCATGCTATGTATAGTTGAGTTCTTGTTTTGCTCTTTGGCGGGGGGGGGGGGGGGGAATCTCTAGCTTTAATGTCTGTGTAAAGGCTTCATTTAATGTTGTTTAGGCAAAAGCTCCAGAAGAAAACTAGTTTTATTCCACCATTAAAGCCTTTACTATGTGCCAAGAACTGAGCAAAGTAATGAAAGATTCAAATAATAAAAAAGTATGATAGCCACTCCTTCTCTCCTCCCCAAAGGAGCTTTCATTATAATTGAAGAAGCAACTTGTAACAGGGAAATGAAAAGTTGAGGAGCAAATTGATTGGGTTCAGGAGAGGGTACCAGCATTGTGGCATGGTGACAATGTTTAGAAAGTCAGAAACAAAGTCATCAAGGGAATGAAATATGACTGGGTCAAGCTTATCATCAAAATGGAGGTCCCTGGAAATAATTCACCAATGGAAGAAGGGAGTGACTAAAGCAACGGGACTCTTCAGAGTGAGAAAGCCTCAGAAACTGAGAGAAAGAACAGGATGAAATGGCTGCTGGATTATGAGATCAAAATCCAGCTAGGTGGTGCAGTAGATAGAGTACCATCCCTGGAGTCAGGAGTACCTGAGTTCAAATCTGGCTTCAGACACTTAATAATTATCTATCTGTGTGGCCTTGGGGAAGCCACTTAACCCCATTGCCTTGCAAAAACTAAAAAAAAAAAAATCCAGAAAATCAGAAGTGCAGGCAAGAGAGGAATGAATCATGTTCGGTCTACAGCTCAAGGAATGAGGGGAAAAATGTGAGATAAAGTTCAGAAGGGAAAGGATGCTTCCAGAGTGTGGAGAGCCTTAAATGGTGGAATATAACCTCTCCTCCTCCTCTCCCTCTCCTCTCCTCCCCTCCCCTCCCCTCCCCCTCCCCTCCCCTCCCCTCCCCTCCCCCTCCCCTCCCCTCCCCTCCTCCCCTCCCCTCCCCTCCCCTCTCCTCCCCTCCCCTCCCCTCCCTGTCTCTCAATTCTCTTTGATGACATCTTGATTTCTCATAGCATCATTAGTTTCCATTTATCCAATTCTAATCTCTTTCAGAAATGTACAGTGACCAACCAGACCAGCATACTTTTAAAGTGAAAGACAAATTCTCTACCTGTACTTGTAAGAAAAAAATAATAATTAAAATCTGACAGAAGGAGGCACTCACAAATAACCCCCATGATTTAACAGAACAACAAGTGATTTAATCAAAGCAACAAATCACCAGTATTAGGTTGCTAAGTTCCACAACAGATAAAGTTCAGGGCCTAGTCATGAAGATCTATGTTCAACTCTAACCTTACTAGCTTTGTGACTTCAGGCAAATGATATTCTGTATTCTCAGTTTAAAAATGGGAAAATAATAGGTTTTTTTGAAAGGATCAAAAGAAAAATTTCAAAGCCAGCACCTAGCACATAGTAGACACTATAAACACTTACCCTTTCAGTAGGGGGTTCTTATTGTCCCTTCTTTACTGTTGAGGAAACCAAGACAGAAGTTAAGGGTCTTGCCAGGGAAATAGCCCATAAATGTCTACAGCAAGATTTAAACTTCCATCCAAGTCCAGCATACTAACCAATGTGCCATCATTGCTTCATAAGCACAGGAGAAAGAGAGAGAGAAAAAGGGAGAGAGAGAGAGAGAGAGAGAGAGAGAGAGAGAGAGAGAGAGAGAGAGAGAGAAAGGGAGGGGTGGAATTACATAAAGATAGGAATTTGACCTATGATGTCATTGATAGAGAGCTCTCTTGTGAGGAAATTGTCTCAATTTGTGGTCTTAGAGACTAGCCTAGAGCACTGAAAAGTTATCCAGCTCTCTTATACAACCTTTATGTGTCAGGGGCCAGACTTGAACTCATTTTCTTTACCTGTAATGTCAACTGTCTTTACACTATATCATGTTGCATTTTAGTGAGAGCAGCGAATCTCAAAAGTATAAAATCTCAAAATATAAAATTGCTTCACAATCATTTATTGTGAATCTGAAATTTCAAGATTAAAAATGGATATTGTTTTATAGTGTGAAATAGTTTCACATATGAGAAAATTTTGATCTGTGTTTATAAATTTAGGAAAACAACCTACATTGTAAGCATTTAGTATACACTCTACCCTAAAGTAGTTCTTCAGTAACATTGAATGAGGATAATGTGATATGTACAAATTCATTCCACATCTGTTCTGCTTTTGTAATCATTTGTATAAAGATAAAAGAGAAAAATTAACCAAACTACCATTACTGAATCTACCTTCTTTTCCAAATGGACTAACTTTTAAGACACAGACAAATTCAATAGATTAAGTCAAAAGCCTTTACTTCAGGACCTCTACAAGTCTCTATCAGTCTCCAGTCGTTTGACTCATTTGGCTACAGAAATTTTGCCATCTAAAGCATTAAGTACAGGTATTAATTCTGAAGCCCCTTGATGTGTCTGTATGTTTGTATATGTATGAACCTTGTGTCAATTCATCTTAGCATACAGTGGATCTGTAACATACAAGGGAGCATTAACAGTCCCTTCAACCAGTACCAGTTTACAGCAGATCATAAACACATTTCTCCACTGGAAATGTTGCAACCATGATCTACACCATGTGACTACCACTTCCCTAAGGTTCATTCCTTTAATTGTAAATAGCCAGAAAGTCATCAAGCTAGTGTTTAATAAACTTTTAATTTGAAATGGATTACCACATGTTGTGTTTGTTTACCCATTATTAAATCTCTTAGCAACATATCAGTGGCAGAAACAGCATACTGTATCACTGTTCTGATATATTAGAAAACAAACCCATGGGGAATATTAACAGCTAATAATATGTTTTGGAAACCTCCTAGAAAAATAAGTAAATGTAAGTAATGTGGCAAATATTTTAAAGGGTTTTTTTGGGGGAGGGAATAGGGATCTGTACAGATGAGGCATTGAGTTTGCTCCTATAGTATTAGTATTTGAAGCTTTTATCAGACTCCTTTGGAGAATTGAGCTTGGAGCAGAACATGCAGTAATAACCTTCTCCTTTCCTGGAACATGTTGATAGTGCATAAAATGTATTTTTTTCTCACTGTATACAAAATGTTTTCCTGACAAACGTGTAAGGATTCTTGTTCAACTCATGATCCCCTAACCAACCTCACAGATATATTAAGAATAGCATTCCAAAGTGCTGTGGAAAACTCAAAGGATGGCAACAGATATATAGAAAATGTTTCACTTTACAAAGAGGAAAAATGGTAACACAAAAGCCACTTACCTAAAAATAACTTCAGAAGAATATGTTTCCAGTTTAATAAATTTAGTAATCCCATTTAAAAGACATGTTAATTGTAATTAATATTGAAATATTGAGATCAACTTCATATATTTTATCTCCCTCTCCAAGTAAAAAAAATCAAAAATCAAAATTCCTGAAATTGTCTTAGAATACATTATTAATTCCTGACAATGGTGAAACAGAAATCAGTATCATGAATGTATATTTATTCTTAAAGGATGGTTTTCTCTTAAAGGACCCTGCCTATACCTTTCAATATTGTATATTAATATTTTTAAAAAGGCAGAAGTAGATGGATAAAATAAACTCATAGAATTTCTAATGGGAAAAGCAAATACTTTCCATGTTGAAAGTATGTATATACAATCAGAGACATAAAGTCTATGATAAAGGATTAGAAATGTAACAAACAAAAGGGGAGTCATGGTGGGGGTGTACAAAATCTCCTTTAAATACCTAAATGGTATTATATGGCTTCACTTTATTCTTGGAACAGCATTTTGAAGTTGTCTGCACAGAATAATGAGTTGCCTGCAGATGTCATCAACATCAACAAATATTTATGGAGCAATCACTGGGTGCAAGCAAATAAGATCCCTGGCATGTAATGTTTATCAAATGTTCACTCTGAGAATATGCACAAGACAAGCTAAGGAATGGAGTAATGACTCTAAAGTAATCAGATGTGGCCATTTTGAAGATCTGAGAATCTCCCTTGGTCTTACCTTTAACCAGCAGATGCAATCTAAAGAGTAATGTAAAAACCTTAAAAACCACAAAAATTCTGATTTTCTATTAGCCTAAATATCACATGTAGCTTTTCCCCACTGTAAATTAAGGTTAATATTCAAAGCATCTTTAGAGGTTTAATCCTTTATGTTCATCAGATATTTAATTTTAATAATAAGAAAGGTTCTAAGAACAGGTTATATAAGAAAAGAGGGGATGGTCTCAAGAAAGTTGTAGAAATCTGGTTTGAAAGGAAGGATAAGGGGGAAGAGTAGATTTCTGGAGGACAAGAAAGGTTTCTCCTTTTTTCACTTAATATACACTCTTAAAAGTTGAATGAATAAAGGGATAGATGATTAAATTTATCAGTCAGTCAATTAATTCTTAAAGGAGGAAACTGAGAGCCACTCAAGAAAATAGCACCTGTTTTAAAACTCTGTCATAGGTTATCTCTATTTCAAATATTCATGAAATACTTTGAGGCATAAGCCTATTTCTATGCAGGTTGATGATTTGTACATTCCACCATTCTTTTAAATTTCAATATGTGAGCTTTGTAAAATAGAAAAGGAATATTTAAGGAGCAAAGAAAATATTTGGTCTTTTGCAGATTTTATATTTTGTTCAAGAGTTTTATTTTTCTTTTAAAATGAGATCAATGAGAGAACAAAAATTTTTAAAAAATGGATTCTGTCTGTCTTAAAATTGCAATGAAAAAATTTAGAAATAGAATTATGAAATTCCTCTAAAAGTGGAGATTAGATCCATAGTCATATGAAAAAAATCTCTAAATCATTACTTATTATAGAAATGCAAATTAAAGCATCTCTGAGATACCACCTCACACTTCTCAGACTGGCCAATATGACCAGAAAGGACAATGAGCAATGTTGGAAGGGATGTGGGAAATCTGGGACACTAATACATTGTTATTGGAGCTGTCAACTCATACAACCTTTCTGGAAAGTAATTTGGATTATACCCAAAGGGCAACAAAAATGTGCATACCCTTTGATCCAGCAATACTGCTACTGGGTCTATATCCTGAAGAGATTATGAAAAAGGGTAAAAACATCACTTGTACAAAAATATTCATAGCATCCCAGTTTGTGGTGGCAAAGAATTGGAAATTAATGAATGTGTTTCAACTGGGGAATGGCTTAACAAACTATGGTATAAGTATGTCATGGAACACTACTGTTCTATCAGAAACCAGGAGGGATGGGAATTCAGGGAAGCCTGGAAGGATTTGCATGAAATGATGCTGAGCTCGATGAGCAGAACCAGAAAAACATTGTACATCCTAACGTCAACATGAGGGTGATGATCAACCTTGATGGACTTGCTCATTCCATCTGTGCAACAACCAGGGACAATTTGGGGCTATCTTCAATGGAGAATACTATCTGTATCCAGAGAAAGAATTGTGGAGTTTGAACAAAGACCAAAGACTATTACATTCAATTTAGGGGGGAAAATGTTATCTTATTATGTAATTTTGCACTCTCTTATACTATATTTTTCTTCCTTAAAGATATGATTTCTCTCTCAACACATTCAACTGAGATCAATGTATAACATGGAAACAATATAAAGACTAACAGAATGCCTTCTGTGGTGCATGGGGAGAGGGAAGCAAGAATGGGGGGGGTAAATGTAAAACTCAAAATAAATAAAATCTTTCTAAAAAAATGAAAGTGGAATTAAATCTCTAAAGACAACTATAGAGATTATTGCTTTCATAAACCCTCCATAGATAAGCCTAAATACTTAGTATTTACTCATAACTTACTCATAACCTAATCCCAGATCAGAAACGATCTAACTTTAGGAACACATCTGGTATTGTAGGAATTGGAAAGCTACCAAAAAGAAGAATCTCTCATACTTAATACATTTGTGACCTTATGCAAATAATAACTGCCCTGTGCTTCAGTTTCCACTCCCAAATAATGAAAGTGTTCAGCTCTTGGGCTCTGTTTAGTTCAAGGACTATCATTCTAAGATCTGATAATATTTATTACCTGGCAAGCAGAACTGACCAGGTTGGAATTCTCAGATACCATGGCTCCTCCACTAGTATTAAGAGCGTGACTGTCAAAGTCATAACAAGTAGTCCATTATCAAAACAACTCCTGAAAGAGGCAGTTGAGCTGGCAGTATTTGTTACAGGTAAAAAGGAAAAAGGAAAAAGGAAAAATGCAGTTTTTCCTCATTTATATTCATGAGGGTTAGTTCTGAAAATTTAGAAATGAGCAATATTTTTATAAATTCAATTATTATAAACATACCAAGAGAGCTGATTTTACAAAAGAACATTAAATAGCTGTTCTGCAAACAAAAGACACTCTCCAATTTGTCTCTTTTTATATTTAGCTGGTTAATGATTTTGTGAAAACCCAATGACTTCTTAACTAAATTTATGTTTTCAGATCTGGAAGTTTTGACAAATGTATCAGATACCCTAGAATAAGGCATTACATAAATACATCTTATAATGATATAATATAATAACTGATTTTACATTGTCCATCTGTGGGCTGACTGAATACTTTAGTAAACAAAACCTAGCTATGGAACTCTCACTAAAATGGCAAATCAATATATTGTTTCAATAAAAAATTTTAAAAGTAAGGTTGGACAGCACTGCCCTAAGGTAAAGGCCATTCCCTTCCCCATGCACCTGCCCCAATTCTGAATAATTACCTCAAAAGCTTTCTATAAACTAATGAAAGTGACAGAGTGAACATACATTTAAAGATAGGCTCCCAAAGTCTTCAGGTAAGCTCCTTCCTAATAAGATCCCATCATTCTCTTCCCCTGAGTAGTTTTATCCTGAGGTTTGTTTCTTCACATTGGGGTATTCTAGGATCTCTCCTCATGTTAGCTTTATGTTCTGAGAGCTAGGATCTCTCTCCAAGTCAGTGGTTTCCAAACTACTTGGCTGTGTCCCTTTAATTTTACCAAAAGAATAGCAACAGGAACCCCGCCCCAAAAAAAACCAACAAAAAGGCATAATACAAAATCCCACAACCAATTTTTCATTAAAAAAATCTTTACAACTTCCTTGGATCATATATTTTTAATTATGTAATTGAGTTTATTGAGTTTATTATAATCTTATTATTTATTTATTTTCATCACTTATTTAAAATTTTGAGTTTATAGTATCACATAAATAAAATCTGACTCTGATATAATAGCATATGTAATATTTGGTGTAATTCATTTCAAGAAAACTCTAACAAAATTATAATATTGCTAGAATGGCAGACAGTTTTCAGATGTTTTTTTAAAATGTTCTATATTGATAATACTGCTCTTCACTATTTTTTCAATTATGAATTAAATTGACATTTTTCTTTAAAATAACCATAGTACAAAACCGTTATTGTTACATTGTCCTTTGTCCTGGAAGAGGACCAAGATTTAAGGAAGGTGATACAATGAATTGCAAGTGAATTGGATTTAAATGAGGAAAGACATGTGTAATGTCATCAGCTTCACTTTCTTCTCTGGAGCCATCTGGGTCCAGTAGAAAGATTTAGATCAGGTTGATAGGGGATGACCCCAAATACAGTAGGCAACCTTGACCTTTTTAAACTAAGGTCTTTCTGAGGTCTCACTTTGACTGAAGCAACACCCATTCAAAGATCAAGGGTAGGGAAGAAATTAGTCAAAGAATGGCCTTTTTTGCCTAGTCAAAAAAAATCAATCTGGGAGGAAAAGATCCTCAGATTTTCAGGCCAAAAAGAAACAATTGTTATTTACATTAATTCTGAGTACAGGACCCAAACAAAGATCCACTGGATACTGGAGTGGAACATAATGGTGAACAATGAAAGAGTAAATTGAGTTTAAGGCATGATATCTAAAAAAATAATCTAGGCTGTAAACCCCAAGATATATTGAGAGGTTTCAATGATCAACATTTACATTCGTTTGGAAAGAGTGGCCAGGTAAGCATATGGCATTATATATGGACAGAGGGAGAGAGGAGGGAAGGGGAGAGGGGAGAGGGGAAAGGTTGATGCAGGGAATTATGGTCATAGGAGATGTGATTAGAAACAAATTTTGTGGAAAGAAAAATATCGTTTGTGCCTATCTGGGGAATAGTGTTGTGCAAAGTAACTCCATTCTAGTATAGGAGTGGCCTTAGTTCTGGTTTCTAGATACCTGACTTTGAGAATTGATGGGCCAAGCTTGCACTGGCATGACAGGAAATGACATGTTGGACTTAGAGGTCATGCACCTTGGGACAGGAAGGATGAGTACAAAGCTTACCTGTGGTAGAATACCTGAGTCAGGTGCTAGACCATTCCCCAAGTGGCCACCCTTTCCCACCCCACTACTGAAGTGCATTTAAATTGTCTGGAAAAAAAGGTACCATTCTCTCTCTCTCTCTCTCTCTCTCTCTCTCTCTCTCTCTCTCTCTCTCTCTCTCTCTCTCTCTCTCTCTCTCTCCTACCTTGCCTAGCCTGTCCTCAAAGTGCATACTGCTTCTTCAGGAGAAAAGGTTTTAATCTTTGTAGGCCTGTGTAATAAATCCTGAGCATCTTTAAAATCCCAGGGCTGTATGTGAATTCATTCATTCACTTTCACAAACTCTCAATCTCTATTGGATATTCCAAACTCCTACAACAAGGAGAGAAGAGAGAGGGGAGAGAGGAGAGGGGACAGGGAAGAGGGGAGGAGGGAGGAGAGAGGAGAGAGGAGAGAAGAGGGGAAGGGGAGAGAAGAGGGGAAGAGAGGGGAGTGAAAAAAGGAAGGAAGGAAGAAAGAAAGGAAGGAAGGAAGGAAGGAAGGAAGGAAGGAAGGAAGGAAGGAAGGAAGGAAGGAAGGAAGGAAGGAAGGAAGGAAGGAAGGAAGGAAGGAAGGAAGGAAGGAAGAAGGAAAAGAATAAGATCTCTTTTGCTCAATTGGAACTATACATATCCAGTTGGGTCCCTAATATGACAATTCATACTGGCCATGGGTTCTTATTTGTCCTTCATTTTTGAAGAGGCTCATGTCTTGAGAAAGGTGATACCAAGATTTGCAAGAAAACTGGATTTAAGTGAGATAAAGCTATGTAAAGTCACCAGCACCACTTTCTCCTGTGGAACAATCTATATTCTCCTATGGAGGAATCTCCTAGGGAACAAGACTGAAGATTTCATCTTTTCCCCCATCCCCCATGAAAAAACAAGTTTCATATGAATAAGCTAACCAGGAATACCATATATAAGAGAGCAAAAGCCCTGGGATTACAGTCCAGAATTTACCACCCTGCAAAATTCAGCATATACTGTCAAGGAAAAAGATGGATGTTCAACAAAATGAAGAACTTCCAGAATTTCCTCACACAAAGGCCAGAACCGAACATAGAATTCAATCACCAAATACACAACTCAAGAGTTGCATGAAAGGGTTGCTTTTGCCACGTTCTGCCCAGAAATGGCTCAGAAAACATTTTCATATGAATAAACTATTATCAGCAGTAGTAAAATTTATGTTGCTTTGTAAAATCAAAGAACTCTTAGCTGAAACATGAGAATTTTAGGTCTGAATGCTCTTTTTGAAGGATATGTATCTAACTATATACATCTAACAATTGTCTTGTCCAGATGGAGACAAATTTTATCATATTTGACCATGGCAAAATATTTCCTTATACCCATTCATGTTCTAAAAACATCTTGTGGGTAGCTAGGTGACATAGAGGATAGAGTACTGACCATGGAGTCCGGAGAACCTGAATTCAAATCCAACCTCAGACACTTAATAATTACCTAGCTGTGTGACCTTGGGCAAGGTTACTTAACCCTGCTGCTTTGTAAAAAAAAATCTTGGGCTTGAAAGATAAAAATGATTTAAAAACTTAACAAGTAATTAATAAACTGACTTTTATTCTATTTAATTTTCAGGTCATATTTTATTTTAAATTGGAAAAGATAAAATATTATTTTAAAGTTGATGGTTAATAAAAACAATTATTTGTGAATTCAGTCATTCTTTATAAGTTTAAGAATCTGGGGACCTAGTTTGCATTCCCAGAGTACTCAATTATATAATTATATATGATAGTCACTGAAAATAGAAGTAGCAGCAGGAAATTGTTTCATAAAATGAAATTGTTTTATCTTTATTGTTTTTCATAAGAAAATTGAAAATTTATTTTTTCAAACTCCCTTATAAAGTTACTTGTTTGTTTATTTTTTTCCTGGCATGAGAAAGCCAGTATATTTCTTGATAATTCTACATTTAGAAGGATGCTATGCTTAACCCTTAACAAAACTTGAAAGGACAGGTACATATCTACACTCCTTTTTGTTTCAATGGAAGTGATGTTTTGCTCAACATGCTATGTATTTAATTTACATAAGCAGTAAGATTTTAAACTAATTTTATTATACCTATTGCTCTCCATTAGTACATAATTCAGTATAATTTTACCAAATCATAGTTCCAAATCCATTAAATAAAATGAAAATTTTCCTTGCAATATCATGAACATATTTGAAAATTAACAAATATTACTTAACATCAGTTTCAGAAACATTTGTATAGAGCCATATGCTTGCCTATATGTCAATACAGACTACCAATATCCATGGCCATATATAGAAATTGATCTAGATATACATCAAACACCCTTTGCATCTGTTGCTTTATTCACTTGACTATCAAAATGGAAAGAATGTATTTCCTCAGTTAATTGATCATAATAGTCTTATCCATGTGATCAAATCTGTTTCCTGCAATACTATTGAAAATAAAACCATTTTCTTCTTCATAATATATATTAAGTCAACAAGTATCAATTCAATCAGATTAATAGCTGTAGGTAGCTTCAACCTTTTTACTGTTATAAGAAACTTGTTTTTATATTTAGAAAGTCTATAAACAAGCTTGTATGATTCTAATAATCTTTTGATGTCATAGAAATGGTTTTTGGAAATGTTTTTATTTATTAAAAGCTTCTAAATTTTTATGGAAAAAATCTGATCTTAATAAAGTATTCTTCATATATACATTTAAAATATTTTTATTCATTAGTTACTACCAAAATATCCAAGTAAAGCAAGCACAGCAGTATTTTTTCTTTCCATCCAAAACATATGGATTCCTATGCAAATATTGAGAAATAAGAAAATGGATTCAGACTTCCTTCACATAAGAAAAAAATGACATAGAAACACTATTGTGAAATTTCTTACAAAAATGAACATTTAATTTACAACAACTAACCCTAAGCCTTATAAATAAGCCAAAGAAGTATGAATAAGTCCATTCCAATCAGAAACATTCTGGCTTTAGGAGCTAATGTGGTATGTTCGAAATTGGAAACTATAGAGTGAGAGAATCTCCCATACTTAGTACATTTGTGACCCTGCTCAAATAACAACCCCCTATCCTCCCTTATTTACACACACACACACACACACACACACACACACACACACACACACACACACAAAACACAGTGCTTCTGTTTCTACTGCCATAAAAATGAAGCTGTTTGACTAATAGGTCTCTTTCAACTCAAGAACTATTATTCTGAGATGCTATTATTATCTTGGATCCAAATGTTAATATTGTTGTTTTATTTTCATGTATTTTCAAATTGATGTTTTTTTCTAACATTGAATTTCTGAATTTTCAATATTTAAGGCTTCTCTATTGTTTTTGCTTCTATGAGTTTCAATTTTTTAGTATCACAAATGGATACTATTTGAATTAAAAAATAAATTAGAAAATGTAAATTTACATTTAATTGATGAAAATTCCAAATAATTTTCTGTAACCATTTTCAAATCTTTTCATTTTTCAGTTTCTTTTAAGGGTAGACCAGCATTTTATACATAGAAAATTAATATATCCATAAATTCATAAGTATTATGGCATCTTAATTTCCTTATAAACACGTGTTAAGGATGAGTTTATCCATTTTATATATAATTGTAGTAGACTGTAACACCACAATCTACCTGTTTCATGAATCTATGATAATTGATAGTGATGGTGGCAGAAAATAGTGGGGCTGTAATTTTGTAATGTTTATGCATTTCTACATTAAATAATTAACAATTACTCTTCAACATAGGTCATTCATCACATTTTTGTTGACCTTGATATGAGCTTATTTGCAATTAAAATGATTTATTAATACCTAATATACTTAAAACTATATAATGATGTTAGGCATTGTTTTGTGTCACCCTGTCCAAAGCATTTTGCATCCCATAGTTTTCAAACACTCTGCCCCAAGGTCTCTATTTTCATAAACTTTCCTCACCATGGTTCAAGATGCTTGAATTCCTGTTTATAAATCTAGATCTTATAAGTTTAAAAAATGCTAAATTAAAATATCAACATCCTTCTGGAAAGTCATTTTAAAATTATATTCTAAATAAGTCTATATAATCATTTAAATATTATTAATTCAAATTTAAATATTATAATTTAAATTTTATAAAATTATAATTTTTTTGCAAATTCATGGAGTTGCTAAGTTATTTTTTGTAAGTGTAGGTCTTATCATGTCATCACTTACTCAGTAAGCACCAAAAGCTCTCTATTATTTCTAGGATCAAATATAAACTCATCAGTTTGACATTTTATACTCTTTATAACCTAGATCCTTTCAACTTTTCTTCTTGTGATCCTATGTATTCTATAATCCAAAAAAACTAGCTTACTTGCTCTTCCTTGCACATGACATTCCTCCCACCTCCAAGTCTTTGTACTATCCATCCCTATTCCTAGAGGGTTTTAGATTTCACCTCTGCCTTTTGATTGCCCTGTAATCTTTCAGGATTCAACCCAAATCCCCTCTCCTGCAGAAATGCCTTACCCAGTGCCTGCAACTATCAATTCTTTTTTCTCTGGGATTATTTTCCATTTATTCTACATATATTTTGAGTAGTTATTAATAGATCATATCCTCATGGCAGCTCTGTATTGGCAAAGAATTGGAAATCAAGTAAATGTCCTTCAATTGGGGAATGGCTTAGCAAACTGTGGTATATGTATGTCATGGAGCACTATTGTTCTTTTAGAAACCAGGAGGGGTGGGAATTCAGGGAAGCCTGGAGTTTCATGAACTGATGTTGAGTGAGATGAGCAGAACCAGAAAAACACTGTACATCCTAACAGCAACATGGGGGCAATGATCAACCTTGATGGACTTGCTCATTACATCAGTGCAACAATCAAGGACAATTTGGAGCTGTCTGCAATGGAGAATGCCATCTGTATCCAGACAAAGAACTGTGGAGTTTGAACAAAGACCAAGGACTATTAACTTTAATTTAGGAAAAACTGATATCTTATTGTCTGATCTTGCTATCTCTTATAATTTATGTTTCTTCCTTAAGGATATGATTTCTCTCTCAGCAGATTCAATTTGGATCAATGTATATCATGGAAACAATATAAAGATTGGCAAATTTCCTTCTGTGGGAGGTGGGGGGAAGGGAAGTAAGATTAGGGGAAAAAATTGTAAAACTCAAAATAAATAAAATCTTTAGGGGAAAAAATAGATCATATCCTCTCTTAGAATGCTAATTCTTTCAGAGAATGGATTGGTTTTGTTATTGTTTTGTTTTTGCTTTCTTTATATCTGCAATACTTAATATAGAGTCTGGAACATAGTAAATATCAATAAATGCTTTTTTGGTTTTGATTTTCTTAATAGGAAAACATTGTCCCACCAGCAGCGAAAGCATATGAATAATAATGTTTGTCCTTCAGTCCTGAAGAAGACCACAACATACAGGAGGTGATGCCATGACAAGCACATTAATTGGATTTGAGTGAGGGGAGTGCTGTGATAAGTTACAAGTCTCACTTTCTCCTCCAGAGTCTTCTGGATCCAGTGGTCAGATATGAATAAAGATGACTGGAGATGACCCTGAATGTGAGGCAATTAGGGCTCAATAACTTGTCCCAAGTCACACAGCTATTAAATGTCTGAGGTTAAATTCAAACTCCTGTCCTCCTGATTCCAAGGCCAGTGCTCATTCCAGTGCCATATGAATGCAGATTAAATAAAGATAAGAATACTAATGTTCAATATAATCCTACTAGGAGAAAAAATGCCAACTCACCTTGGTGAGATTCTTTAGAGGAACCAAGATAAAAGGTTAGTGGAGTCCATGACTTTTTCTTCTTTTCTTTCTCTGGAAGGTCAGATATATTTTCCACATCTGAAGGTGTTTTCCTTCCCTCATTCATTAAGGATGTAGGAAATTCTGGAGAGAATTGTAGATGCCTTTCACATTCTTTTTGAGCATTCATACATGGAGGAAGTTTAATTATCTATTAAGAGATAAATCTGTCATCTGAACAGTTTAAAATATACTCACACAGTAATTTTTCTCTCTAGCATAATAACACAATTTATGAAATCTAAAAGGTCAATTATGAATTCAGTTTTTTACATCTTCTAATTTACTTGTCTGAATGCATGACAAAAGAATTTGTGGTATTTGTGCTTTTGTTGTTATTGTTGTTTTTTAAAATATCAATAGTTTTTATTGTATAGCTTCAAATTTTATCTTTTCAAGTTGGTCTATTTTTTCTTCCAGATAATATATTGTCTGTGCATGTATATGTGTGTTTGTATCTGTGATTGTCTATATGTTTCTTTGTGTGTGTGTGTGTCTGTGTGTGAAAGACAGAGAGAGAAAGAAAGAGAGAGAGAGAGAGAGAGAGAGAGAGAGAGAGAGAGAGAGAGAGAAAGAGAGAGAGAGAATATCTAAGAAGCTTTAACCATGAGATATAGGACCAAATGAATAAAAATTCATTATTTACTGTGTGCAAATATTTTTAAAGGTTACATTCTAAAATGAAGGATATAGAAAAATCATGTTTTTAAAATTGAGGAAGTATCAGGAAATATTTATTGATTGATATTTTATCATGATTTCATTATTCCTTTCACATAATCTTGAAGTACAGTAGTAATACTCTTCTCGTTGTTGAAAAATTCCCAGTCATGAAAGGAGGGAGGAAATTCTCTATAGTTTACTCAATTAGATACTTCTACAAGAATTGGATGGAGAGTGATATCATGTAGGAATGTGGTCAATGGAATCTTCAAGGGAGATGAAACAAATCATGACATTTCTTTTAAAGTACCTAGAAGACTAAATGAGGAAATTCAGAATACTCCTAAAAGGGTTTGCCAGTAAATTTATTCAAATATTGGTGCATAAACTATTATGTAATCAAACTTTATTTTAACAACAGTACTTGGCATATAAGCAATTCAAATCTTGAGTTTAAAAATTCTGAGTCAACATAACTGAACTTTGACTCATTTTTACCTAGTGAATTCATTTTGTAAAATATTACATATATATTACCTCTCTTACAGTTAGGCAGTACATTTTCACACTTCATCTTGCAATGAGGTGAATTTTACACTGCAATTAACAGAAATTAATAGTGGGAAAATGCAGGTGTCTTCTGTGTTTTCTTAAAATGTTGACCTAAATTCATTTTTGTGGCATGCTGGATTTTTACCAGTTTTAATCTATAAATGTTGGATTTGTTGTGCATAACTACTCTATAGCTTTATTTTAAAAGCAACTTGATCCTAATGATCACTTTTGCATTTATTACTGAGAGAGATTTCCCTATGCAACTCGCACTTATGGGAACAACTTTCTGTTGAGAAAGCAAATAGGCAAGTTAAATATATTAAAGATAAGAGTCACTTTCTAATTAGCCAAAACAGACTACAATAGCAAGACATTTGAGAGATATCATCTGACCTGGAAGTCAATCTTGCTTGATACCCATGTCTGATTCTAATGATTTCATATGCTATAAAATGAATACAAGGGAAGAGAACAATGAGATAAGGGATTTTGAGGTATAATATTAATGTGGAAAAGAGTCACTTCCAACAGGGAAATAATTGATTGATAGGGCAGCTAGATGGCATAGAAAATAAAGAGTAGAACTTAGAGGCAGAGAGAACTGACTTAAAATCCTTCTTCAGATACTTACTAACTGTAAAATTCTGTGAAAGAAAATTAAACTCTTTCAGTCTTACTCATTCAGGCCCCTCAGGCAACAAGCATTGTTTACCATATACCAGGCACATGAAGATACAAAAAGCAAAAGTATGGTCACTCACCTCAAGAAGCTTATATTCTAGTAGGGGAGATGACTTGCAAAAACTAGTGTACACATAAGACATATACAATGTAGAGGGAAGTTGTTGGGAGATGGGATGGGGGATGCCTCCTGCTGAAGGCAGAATTTTAACTGAGACCTGATGGAGATCAGAGAAGCCAAGTAGAGGAAGATCTCTATCTAGAGTTGAGGAGGCAGAACATTCCAGATATAAGGTACAGATCATGTAAAGAAATGGAATTTGAGATAACATTTCCATTTCAGCAGCTGATGTTCAGACAAGAAAAGGATTTTCCTCAACATGAAGCTCTTCCTTGAATCAAATTTGTCACACTGTTGTTACTTCTCACTACATAGCCATTGGCATAAGTATTTTTTCTTTTCAAGATTTTCCTTTTATTTTAATTTATTTTCATCCACATGTATATGCATATTTTTAAGTTACAAACTTTCCATTCTCCCTTCTCACCTCTCTCCCCTCAACTGCAAACAGTTAGGTTAGCATTGTACATACATATTTTGATAAACATGTTTACAGATTCGTTATTTTGGGTATGAGGAATTAGGATTAAGGGAATGAGATACATAAGATTTTTTTTATGAAATGTCCCTCAGATTCTGAAGGGATCTGTGTGTGTGTGTCTGTGTGTGTGTGTGTGTGTGTGTGTGTGTGTGTGTGCGCGCGCGCGCGCGTGCGTGTGGCTTGCTTTGGTTTTTCTTCCTCTGGATGGGGATAATATAGCCCATAGCCAACCTAATATAGTTGCCCTAGCTCTCTGGACTGCTGAAAAGAGCTGCTTACATCAAGGTTGTGCATCTCACAATGTTGTTGCTGATGTGTACATTGTTCTCTTGATTCTATTCACTTCACTCAGCATCAGATCCCATAAGTCATTCCATTCTCTGGAGTCCAACCATTTATGGTTTCTTATGGAACAATAGTATTCCATAATATTTATATATCATAACATGTTTATAATTCCCCAAATGATTGGCATCCCCTCAATTTCTGATTTTTTGTCACTACAAAAAGGACTGCTTTGAATATTTTGGAACTTTAGGACTTTTCCCTTTTTAATAATTTCTTCTGGATATAGACCTAGAATTGTAATTGCTGGGTCAAAGAGTATGAACAGGTTTATTGTTCTTTGGGTAGTGTTCCATATTGCTCTCCAGAAAGGCTGGATCTTTTCACAACTCCATCAGCAATACATCAATGCCCCAATCCTCCCACAACCTCTCCAGCATTGATCCTTTATCCTTTTTCTCATCTTGGTCAATCTGGGAGGTTTGAAATGATATCTCATGGTTGTTTTAATTTGCATTTCTCTAATTAATAATGATTTGGAGCATTTTTATGTGATTATATATATAGCTTTAATTTCTTCATTTGAAAACTGTCAGTTCATATTCTTTGACCATTTGTCAATTGGGGAATGATATGTGACTTTATAAATTTGATGCAATTATCTATATATTTTAGACATGAGATGTGAAGATGTTTTCCCAACTTTCTGCTTTCTTCTAATTTTGGCAGCACTGATATTAGTGCAAAAACCTTTTTAATTTAATATAGTCAAAATCAATCACCTTATAGTTTATAATATGCTCTAATTCTTGTTTGGTCATAAATTTGTCCCCTTTCCATAGATCTGATAGATAATTTCTTGGTCTATTGATTTATCTATAGTGTCCCTCTTTATGTCTAAATCCTGTAGCCATTTTGACTTTATCTGAGTATAGGGTGTGAGATGTGAATCTGTGCCTTGTTTTGGACATACTATTTTCTGGTTTTCTCAACAATTTTCGTCAAATAGTGAGTTCTTATCCCAGAAGCTGATGTCTTTGGGTTTTACAAGTAGTAGATTACTGTAGACATTTATTGTGACTTCTTTTAAACCTATCCTAATCCACTGATTAATTACTCTATTTCTTAACCAGTTCAGGCAGTTTTTATGACTGATGCTTTATAGTATAATTTTAGACCTGGTAGGGCTATGCCACCTTCCTTTACATTTTTTCATCAGTTCCCTTGCTATTTTTGACATTTTGTTGATTCATATGAATTTTATTACTATTTTTTCTAGCTTGGTAAAATAGTTATTTGGTAGTTTGATTGGTATGGCACTGAATAAGTAATTTAATTTGGGTAGAATTGTCATTTTTATTATATCAGTTTGACCATGAGCTAACCATGAGCATATGACATTTTTCCAGTTATTTAGCTTTGACCTTATTTGGGTGATAAATGCTTTATAATTGTATTCATATGGTTTCTGGGTTTGTCTTGGGAGATAGATTCCCAAGTATTTAATGTTGTCTATAGTTAATTTAAGTGGAATTTCTCTATCTCTTGCTCTTGGGCTTTATTGCTCATATCTAGAAATGCTGATGATTTATGTGAGTTTATTTTATATCCTACTACTTTGAAGAATTTCCTAATTGCTTCAAGAGTTTTTAATGATTTTATCAGGTACTCTAAATATACCATCATATCATCTAGAAAGAGTGAAAGCTTTACTGCCTCATTGCCAATTCTGATTCCTTCAATTTCTTTTACTTCTCTTATTGCTACTGCTAACATTTCTAATGCTATATTGAATAGTAATGGTGTTGATGCACATCCTTGTTTCGTTCCTGATTTTATTGGAAATGTTCTGAGTTTATTCCCATTACATATAATATTTGTTAATGGTTTTAGACAGCTACTATTAATTTAAGGAAAAGCTCATTTATTCCTAAACTTTCTAGTGCTTTTAAGAGGAATTTATGTTGAATTTTATTAATCTATTGAGATAATCATATGATTTCTGTTGGTTTTACTATTGATTTGTTTAATTATGTTGAGTGTTTTCCTAATGTTCAACCATCCCTATCAATCTGGTTTAAAACCTACCTAATCATGGTCTATAAGGCTAATAATAACTTGCTGTAGCCTCATTGCTAAGATTTTCTTTAATATTTTTTGCATCAATATTCATTTTTCTTTATCTTTTTTTGGTTCTTTCTGGTTTAGATATCAGCATGATGTTGGTGTCATAAAAGGTGTTCAGTAAAAGTCATTTCTCTCCTGTTTTTTTAAAAAGTTCATGTCAAATAGGAATGGAATATTCCTTAAATGTTTGGTAGAATTCACTTGTAAATCCATTTGACCTGGAGACTTTTTCTTAGGGAGCTTATTTATAGTTGCTTTAATTTCTTTTTCTGAAATGGGGTTGTTATTAAGGTAATTTATTTGTTCTTCTGTTAATCAGGGCATTTTGTATTTTTGTAAATACTCATCCATTTAACTCAGTTTATCTAATTTATTGGCATACAGTTTGGCAGAGTAGCTCTTTAATTTCCTCCTCCTTGGTGGTTAGTTTACCTTTTTCATTTTTGATAATGGTAATTTGGTTATCGTCTTTCTTTTTTTAATCAGATTAACCAAAGGTTTATGTATTTTATTGTCTCTTTTATAAAACCAACTCTTAGTTTTATTTATGAGATCAATAATTTTCTTGCTTTCATTAACCTCTTCCTTGATTTTTAGAGTTTCTAATTTGCTATTTAATTGGGAATCTTTAATTTGTTCTTTTTTCTTACCTTTTTTAGTTGCCTACCCAATTCAATGATCTCCTCTTTCTCTATTTTATTTATATACACATTCAGAGATATAAAGTTTCCCCTAAAAACTGCCCTGGCTGCATCCCATAAATTTTGGAATGATGTCTCATTATTATCATTTTCTTGGACATAATTATTAATTATTTCTATTATTTGCAGTTTGATTTACCCATTATTAAAGATAAAGTTATTTAATTTCAAATTAGTTTTTGGTTTATCTTTCCATGACCCTTTATTGATGTAATTTTTATTGCATCATGGTCTGAGAAGTGTGTATTTATTATTTCTGCCTTTCTGCATTTGATTCTAAGGTTTTCGTGCCCTAGTACTTGGTCAATTTTGGCATAGGTGCCATTGGCATAAGTATTGAGATTTATTAGACTGGAGGTGGGGGGGTAGCTTGGCACATGTGTCTAGTTTTCTTTCTTGCTTGCAAATCATTTCCCTCACTATAGAAAATAAACTTCTCTCTTAGTCTCTGCATGGTTGTTCTGCTCTGTTTGGTTCTACAGGTCAAGATTTTCCATTCAGTTGACATTTAATGGTTTACTGTTTGAGAAACAGCAAAAATTTCATTGTTCTTAGATTATGTAGGTAGGAGTAAAGAATGAGAGAACTGGAAAGGAAAAAAGGAATTAGATAATTTAGGGTTTTTAAAGGTCAAACAGAGGATTTTAACGGGAACCCACTGGAGATTATTGAGAGAGGATTAGGTGCAAGGAAGTCAGATGTATGTTTTAGTAAAATCATTTTGGTAACTGAATGGGAGATGGATTACAGAGGGGAAATATTGAGACATGAAGACCAAAATAAGCCTACTAATAGTTGATGATGAGAGGCTCCACGAGAATAGTGGTTGTGTGAATAGAGGGGATAGAACTTACAGGAGATATGTGAAGGCAGAAACACATGTTTGATTGAACATATGGAGTAAAAGTAATATAAAGGAAGGATAACATGAAGGGGGTAAGTAGGGATGACTGAGCAAATAGCAGCAGTACCTTCAACAGTTAGATGAAGTTTGAAGGGAAAAAAAATCTTTGGAACAAAAGGATAAAATGTGTTTTGGATATGTTGATCTTGTGATGCCTATGTGAGATGCAGCAAAAGATGACCAAAAGACAATGGTTATTGCTAGTTGTATAAATCCAGGAATTATTTTCTTAACCTGTAAGAGATGTTGAAATTATAAAATGTGATCGTAATCAAGGGAGAAGAGAAAAGGGCCCAGGATAGAGTTCTTGGGAAAACTCAATCTTAATAAACATGATCTGAATGAATATCCAGGGAAAAAAATGGAAAAGTGGTCAGCGGTCAAGTATCTATATTGGAGTTGATGACTTCTAAGATTCCATTTCTGAATCTACTATGCTATTACCATTAACAGAAATAGATTATTTAAGTTCAAACCCAACCTTGAAGCTATGAAATTAGGTTTTTAGTCATTCTGCTACTTAATTAGGGATCCTTAATTAGGGATCCTTACTTCGTTTTATTCCTAATTCTCCATTTAATATACACATATATATTTACTTAAATTTCTAAGTTACTGATATACATCTATCTGCTTCTGAAAAGGCCCTGCTTATGGACATATCCTATGTGAGCAGAAAGACAAATGTATCTGTTCAAACAATGTGCCAAAAAGTAAAAGAAGAAACAAAAAAAGAATTAAGAAAAAAGTGGCCTCTTGACTTAAGTGCCTGCATATTTATATGCAAAATCATATAGTTTTAAGTTGATTTCTAGCAAAGAATCTGTCTCTATAATAAACAGTGATTGTTACATCAGTGTGTATAAAGGTCCAAACTAAATTGGTAGAGCCTTGAAGGAAAGGCTTATGTGACCTAGAAGAGATTGTTTCAGCACTGCACCCATTTTCTCTAGGATCTGTAAAATAAAGGGATAAGAGTAGATGATATCTAGGGCCTTTTATAATTCAAACCTCATTTGATTCTATGATTTTTTTTTTGCCTGTTACTTTTCTGGTATATTTATCAATGTGTAAAGTACTAACTGGCATTTACAATTTATATTACTAAATCACACCTTTAAAAATGCTTGCATAGTATCAAAATAACAATTCTGGCATGTTATTCTCCTATTGCACAAACTAAACCTGAATTACAATAAATGGATTTTTGTGTGTCAACTATTTTTAATAATAAGGTAAGTTGTTACTCATTGAAATTTGATGTGGTAGGAAAGCATGTGGAAGGCCACATGGAAACAACCCGGAAATTTTTACATTTCTCTTGATACTCACAAAATCTGATTACAAACCTGAAAATAGAGATTGCACAACCAGTGATCCAAATCTGAACAAATCAAAGCTTCAATTTTCCCGAAGTGTTCAAGTTTCTGATCATAATGACCTCGAAGAAGTGGACACTTAAATTTTCCCTCCACTATATCAAAGTTTTTGTCACAGAAAGGAAAAACTCCCCAGCCTACTACCCGGTCAATAGACACGTAAATCCCACTACAGAGAAAAAATTCAAACAGGAGGGTCATGCCAGGTTTCACATTATCATTAGAAGGCAGAACCTAGGGAAGGAAAAAGAGAAACCTATGAGCTGCTTGTTAGACCACATTAGAAATCTTTTATTCATTTTTAAAAATCATCATACTAGACTAACAGTTATCAAACTTTTTTAATTTAAGGATCACTTTAAATTATGAAAATTATTGAAGATCTCTAAAATCTTTTATCTATGTGTTTAATGTATCTAATATATTATATTTTGTAATGTATGTAATATATGTAATATATTCTAAAATGAAACTCCTAGTGATATTATTGAAAAAATTTGTGCAGAACCGGTGAAAAAAATTGTGAGGATGCCCATGGGTATCCAGACCACACTTGGAGAACCATTGGTATAAATAATACAGAATAAGGCAGAAATTTTGATCATTTTTCAAATAATCTTTCCTATTTCAGTTATCCAAAAGGGTGGTCTACATTGACAAAATAAAGCTGGTTAATTGTCAAATTTCCACAAGGTGCTATGAGGATGCCATCTCAGTGAACAATCAAGGAAGCAAAAAGGTTACAAGCTAAACATTTTTAAAGGAAAGCTGTAAAAAGAATTGGAAATTGAGTGAATGTCCATCAATTGTGGAATGGCTGAACAAATTGTGGTATGTGTGTGTTAAGCAAAACTACTGTTCTATTAGAAACCAAGAGGAATGGGATTTCAGAGAAGCCTGGGTGACTTGCATGAACTGTTGCTGAGTGAGATGAACAGGACCAGAAGAACATTGTATACCCTAACAGCAATATGGGGGTGATGATCAATCTTAATGCACTTGCTCATTTCATCAATACAATAATAAGGGACAATTTTAGACTACCTGGGAGGCTAGAATATCATCTGTATCCAGAGAAAGAACTGTAGAGTTTAAACAAAAACCGAAGTCTATTACCTTCAATTTTTTAAAGTGTCTTAAGTACTACATAATTTTGCTATCTCTAATATTTTATTTTCCCCTCAAGGGTATAATTCTCTCTCAATACATTTGATTCTGATCAATGTATAGCATGGAAACAATGTGAGATTATCAGATTGCCTTCTGTGGGGGGGGGAGGTTTGAATTGTTAAATTCAAAATCTTACAAAAATCCTTACAAAAAACTACTATTGTATATAATTGGAAAACAAATAAAATATTAATAAAAAGGGAAAAAGCTGCTAAACTTTTCAACCTTTAGATTTTTTTAGCAATATCCTGAAGGTATTCTGCTTCCCATATTTTCTACATTCATTGTCTTTTCTTAAAATTTATCTGATGTTTTTCAGTGTCTAATCTCAATTTCTATCTATTTCCTCTCCAGTTAGCAATGTTTAAAAAAAAAAGTTCAGGATCATGAAAATATGCTTAGGAAAATAAAACAGTGAACTGAAATTGACCATCTTTCTTTGTGTCTTAAATGGGACTGAGACAAAGGAATTCCAGAACACTACCCTTAACACAATAGCTTGGAAGATTTTATTGGAATGTCTTGGTCCAAAGTAAACAACCCTACATATAACCTGACCTTATTGAAAGTATAGCCTTTTTTAATGTCTTCAGAGATAAAAGGAGAGAGTTTCAGCACATTCTTGCTATTCATCTAGGGCTAATACTCAGTGGGTTTTCATTTTGTGCTTTCTGTTGTAAAGCACTGTCTCTTAGAGCAAACATTCACTTAGTTTGAAATTAATATCATTATCTTGGAAACAAAACCCATGATGAAAATACAGAGAGCAAATACAATTTCAAGAGAGTGAAAAAATTCTCAAGGGTAGGTAATGCAAATTCTATGTACAGTGATAAGACAGGGGAGGGAAGGAAGTGGAGAAAGGATAAATTTATCAGGTCCAAGCAACAACCATAAGAAGGAAAAAGTAAAATTCTGCCGAAGTATAACCCTCTTCTTAGGTCAGTGAGCCAGAAAGACTCAACTGATCATGATTATGTTCATCCAAGTTGAATAATGCCCTTCACTTGAAACTGACAGACCATTGGCTCTGACAAACATCTGAACTTACAGAATGCTCTGTTCCTTAGAACTCCCGAAGTTCCTAGGTTTTTCCCAACCATGACCATTTCTACCAGTTAGAGAAAGAACAACCCGAATTCAGCTTCAACCTTAAACACTTACCAATTTTTTGTCCCTGGTCAAGTAACAACCCCTTTTACCTCAGTTTCCTCAACAATAAAATGAGGATAATGATAGCACATCCCAGGCTTGATGTGAGATTTAAATGATATAATATTTGGAAAATCCTTAGCAGACAATATGACATATAGTAAGTATTATATAAATATTATCTTTTATCCTTCAAGTCTTCCTTTGAGATAGGAAAACTAAATTTCCCCACTAGCCTTCAGAATAGAAAAATCCCAATTTCAAAAAAATGAATATAAATAAGGACATATGACTTCTTTATTTTAGTGTGGGTCATCACACAATCTACTTTTGGGAAGAAGTTTTGACCATGAAAATAAATAACATGAACTTATTCATCATGTGCAAGTTAATTTCACCAACTTCAGAGATATGGTCATTTTCTCTGCCTTTTTTCAAAGGCTAGTAGATGACAGGAATAATTTCCATCAATACATGGCTATAATGTCTTGTTCAATCATATGTGTGTATTTAATTAGACATGGGTGAGAATGGGAAATTGCTAAAGAATACATTTGGAATGACAAACATAGCCATTGGTATGTAGGTGTAGTTTATATTATTTATGTAAATATATTCTAAGACTTTGTGTAGGCTTAAAATGAAAGAGAAACATCTGTTGAAAAATGCCATAACCCTGTGGCAGCTGCTATTAAACCATTAACAGTATCAGGTTTCATTTAAACCAGATTTACCATTTTCTATAACAGCCCGTGGGAAAGCTAAAAACATTAGGCACAAATTACTGACAAAAGAGATCCTTAATCAAGCCATACTTTTCATTTGGCTAGTTGGATGCTAGTAACCTTTGTGAAGTGGGAGGGAAAGGTGGAAAGAAAAAATATGGTGAAAGAGTACAGGTCAGCACCTGTTTTTCCCCTCTAAGTGAAAAACAGCAAAGTTGAACAAAACTCTATTATTAACCAAAATTGCATCTATTTTATTTTCTTACAAAACAGAGTAAAAACTACTGCAACTTTAAAGACATGAGGATGGAATGCAGAAGTCATTCCTTTCCCACTTCTTAAAATCAATAGTTTCCTTTGAAGCTTCACTCAAGGACCTCCTCTTACATGAGATCTTCAGTGGTTCCTCAAGTTTTTAGTGTCTCCTCTAAAAAGTGAACATGTACTCATGTTGCAAATATTTTAGATTGCTTATGTGCATATATACCTAATCTCCACTCTCTAAAATGAAAAACCCTTAAGAATTGGTACCATTTTGTTTTGGACAGGTATTTGGTTTTTAATAACAAATTAATAATGAAATAAAATATAATATAAAATAAGTAATAAATAATAATAATAATAAATTAACATTTTTGTTTATAGTGTAGCAAAAATAAATTCACAAGTGGTCATGTCCCAACATTGTAAGTCTTTATATAATTAGATTTTATCATTTCTCTAACATTTCTTTATCATTAGTCATTCAGAGATGTAGGTCATCTTTGCTTTCATCGAAGTTCTCATGTCTTTTAAAGTTGTTTTGTTTTCTAATCTTGTCATTGTACAAAATTCTCTTCTTGTTCTACTTCTCTCATTCTGTATCAGTTAATATTTCCTAGGTTTCCCTGAAACTCTTTAACAATTGTATCAGATTTAAAAATGGCATTCTATAGCTTTCATATAATATTCCACATATTATATTTCATATAATATGCCACAATTTGATCAACCATTCCATTCCCAATTCTTTTTTGGAGGAATAACAGCCTCATATGCCACTTCATATATTTGAATGAGCACTCTTAATAGGTTGCAACCTATTTATACCCACTATGACACTCTTGGAGGAGCATTTGTATCCCCAAAACCAAAATCGAGTGCCTGACAGATAATAGGTGATTAGTAAATGCTTGTTGGCTGATTGTTAAAGGACCAGAAATATAGCGACAGTATTGTAACAAGGAAGATAAATGTGGATTTGAACTCTAAATCTAGCTCCATACCATACTTTGCATCATTATCTTAAGCAAGTTAGGTATCTTGCTCTATACTGATTTTCTAGGTACCTGATTTTCTCATCTAAAAAATGGAAATTTTATTTGATTTTTTCACATCTACAAATTAGATGACATATGAATGCATGAATATAATTTTAGTAGTATAACATCATATATACATACATTAAAATAAAAGGAAAAAATACTGCTTGAACCATCTTCTCATAGTAGGTAGGTAGGTAGATAGATAGATAGATAGATAGATAGATAGATAGATAGATAGATAGATAGATAGATAGATAGATCTATCTATCTATATATAGATATATAGATATATAGATATATATGTATATATGCAAAATTCCCTATCTACTTCCTCCTGCTCCTAAACGTCTTAGGCTTTTGAGTTTTGTCATTCAACATTGGAGTCTGCTTTCTTTTGAAGTGGTCAATGAGTACTTTCCCTTCAAGAAATGCGTACACTACTCATTTTTTGAGAGAAAAAAAATGAGTAGCACAGGATAAGAAAGTATGGTGGATGGCAGTCACATAATCTCTCCCTCCTTCTCTCAAATGTCACTCAACTAAAATTCCCCATTTCTGGAGATGGTATCAACATCCCTCTAATATATCAAACTCAAACTCCTCATTATTTTAACTCCTCTCTCAAATGAATCCACTCTCTTTAAAATTACTGATGATATCTACATTACCAAATATGTTGATTTTTTTTCAACCATTTATCTTTTGGACATCACTAAAGAATGTGACAGTTTTTCACCTTCCCCTCCTGGATACTCCAGTCCCTCTTCTTACATTCTCACTTGGTGAATTTATCAGGTCCCATTGATATAATTATTTTCCTTATGTCAACTCCTAGATCTATGTATCTAGCTCTAATATCTCTTCTGAATTCAAGTATCTATCCACAATTGTCTATTAGAAACCTTGAACTTTATATCTCACCAAAATTTCAAATATAAAATGTCAAACAGACTTTTTAAATTTCTCCCCAGATCAATCAGTCTTTCTAGTCACCTTCATTTAGAACCTGGACACTGTATTTGATTCTTCACTGAAAAAAAAAAGAATTAATAAAGGACAGAAAAAAATGGTTCAGTCCAACTGATCTGATCAAACTAGATGTCCTGTATTATTCTAGTGTCAGTAAAATCATACTTGTATGATCACTGCTGTTAAAAATAATGGAACCAGAGAAAAATTAGTGCTTATCCTAAATTATTCCCAAACCATTAGAAGCCTTCTGTAGCACTATGAAATACAACATATACTCGCAAATACAACAAAGAACATTTTGATGTATTAGGAAACTTTTGGCTTATGAAAAAAATCAACATCTGGAAAATCATAGGAATATAATAAATGTTATTGAGTAAGGATAAGGATAAGGATAAATTCAAGTAACTCTTATATTTTCTGTTGAGGCATTATTCCTGTTAGCTCATGGCTTGATTCTGACCTCTTTAACTCTTTGTATACCAATCAAAATTCAAGCTCTTTAACCTAAAAAATCTTTCACAGTCTGAGTCTAATGAATTTTTCCTTCTAGGATACTTCAATCAGATATAAATTTTCATTTCTTGTCTCTGAACCTAGAATTTTACTCATTTTTAGCAGCAAGGTTTTCTATGACTTCAGGAGAATCAAAAGATCTCAAAATGGGAAATAAATTTCATGGATAGTGAATGATGGAAGATGAACTTTTTTCCCCAATGTTGGACTGACTGTAGAGACAATAACACTAATGTAAATGAATTTATAACTTTACATATTTTATAGCTGGTTTTCAATTTTAAGAATGAAATATGAATCTTTTAAAATTAAAAAATATAACAATTCAATAATTATATCATATATTTCTTTGCAGGAATCCAGTTGATACAAACGTAGAAATTAGTCAAGCAACATTTCTAGAATTGCGACTATATATCAACATATCTAGAGAGATTAAAACAAAGAATTAGAAATATAACATTCATAAAATATTTGGTAGTCAATCAACAAGATTTAAATACTATTATGAAACATTTCTTAAAATAATTAAGAATTATTAACTATGCAAAGGATATGCATTGCTTTTGGTTAAACCATGCTAACATAAACTGATCACAATGCCTTAATTAATTTACATATTTTGAGCCATAACAATCAAATTATACTATTATAAAGTCAGACCAAAATAAGCATAAAATGAGCAAAAAAAGGCCTAGAAATTTAATAATCTCCAAACTACTGAGAAGTTGAAACTACAGTATATCTACAGAGGGGAAAAGTAATATTGAAGGCAGTTACAAATTCAATTAATAGTTCTGAGTGATAGCAGAGTTGATAGTATGACTAAAATATGACAAGAAGTAAAAGAAAAAATATGCAGAGGATTGAAGTTGCAGGGGAGCAAATCATAAATCATATATGAGACAAATTATTGTAGGCCAAATTCAAGGTCCATAACAAACTAATATCACAGAATCAAGAGCCAAAAGGTATCTTAGTGTTTATTAAGCAACTATTTCATTTTTTAGATATTACTGATAATTCAATGCTAACTAATATTACTATTTTTATAGCTTACACTAGCATAATAATAGCTAGTATTTCTTTAGTGTTTTGAAATTTACAAAGAACTTTACAAATATTATTCTATTTGATCCTCATAACAAACCTTGGAAATAAGACTTATTATTACCATCCTCATTTTATAAATTCAGAAAGTGAGGAAGAAAGATATAATGTGACTAGGCTAAGTGTCCAGGTAAGTGTCTAGGCCTGGATTTGAACTTGAGCCTACATAAATCTAGGCCCAGCACTCTAATATCTTCAGTGCCACTCAGCTGCTTTATCTTGATTTGCCATCTTTGTTACATGATCCAGTTAGCTTCACAAAGTTTTATATATATATATATATATACATATATATATATATATATATATATATATATACATATATATGTATATATATATATACACACACACATATATTATTTCATTTGATGCTGTTTGTGGGGGGAGGGCATGCTCAGAGTATATTCATTTCATAGGTGAAGAAACTAAGGCTCATGAAGTTTAATTTCCTATCCCAGAGTAACACAGGAAAATCATTCATACCTTAATTCATTTGTGACCCTTCCTGATATCAAATCTACCACTTTTATCAACTAAGGAAATTAAGATCTACAAATACTGAATTTCCCAAAGCCATGAAGAAAGTAAATAGAAAACCTAGGATTTGAATTCACATTTTCTGACTGTAAATCCATTTATTCTTCTACATCATATTGCTTCCTAAGTGAATGGGAGAGCAGATATGAGAATCAACATAACCCAACATACATTCTACTTAAGAAAGCAATATTTCCAAAGAATAAGAGAAAGAATAACTGAAAATGATTTCTTTTTTCAAGAAAAATATATTAGCCCTAGACTTCTTTCTTTGTTCAATGGAATTGGGGAAAAGTGATCATTCTGGGAGATTTCTCCATGTCTGGGAATCAAGGACAGTGGGTTTTTGAAGCAATAGTTAGCTCAGGCAAGACAAAGATGAAGCATCCCACCTATTAAACTACAAGAAAAGGGCATTTTTATTCATACTTGATAGTATTTGTAGGTTGCTTTGCTTTACAAATTACCTTATAATTCTTTGCTTTCAAGTGCTCCCCACCTAGGAGGTAAATAAGGCAGCAGATTATCAGTTTGTTCTGGACAAATGCTAAATCTTAAGCAGCTTTCTTTTCTAGTATGAGCAATAATAAACTTGTCCCACAGCATGCAGCTCTAGGATATAAATTTATAGACATGCTTCTCCCCATAACATTATATTCTCTACTCTAATATGTCCAACTTTATGTTTGACTTTCTCCAAAGGACACTTCATTCCTGCCCATTCCCTTTAGTGTAAGTTCTAATCTTCATGTCCCTGGCATGCCAGGTCAGAGGGAGGAGGCAGCATTCTTCTAGCATTTTCCCCAGCTCTTCCAGTTTGCAGCAATCTCACATCCTTAGAGGTCCACTCAAACTCACTATCATCTGATTTGGATCCTTGTTGTAGTTGTTGAGGAGTCTTTAGATCACTCCTCTTTTTTTTTCTCAAGGATTTCAATACCTGTATCAGATTTCCTTTTCCATCTCATCCCCTCACTCCCTGCATTATCCTTGGGTTTTTGAATATTAATATTGCTATCCCTATACTGTCTTCAGTCTCCTCAATTCTTATCTTCATTCTACGTGCTTATACTTTTAGAAATAATGATCACTCAAAACTTACTGCCTCCATGATCTTTAATCACAAAATTTCCTATTACCTTACTCATCTTGAAACAGTTTTTTTTTTCTCATGTCCCTTTGAGACCCTTCATCCTTGCCCATCTATTAGCCTACTCTGACTCCACTCAATTCCATTCAGTTGAAATGAATTCAATTCAATTTAGTCTGATTCAATAACTATTTGGTAAGTGGTTATTACTTCAAAGGCACTGGCTAGACTTTGCAGAAACAAAAAAACAAAGACTTTCTAATCTTTTTATTTTTAGATCTATTAGATGATGGCATTCAAAGTTAAATAAATATAAACTTATATAAAATAATTGAGAAAGGAATAGAGGAAAGGAGAGGAGAGGAAGAAATCATTGTGTAAATGATTCTTTATCATGTAGCTATAGCTAATTTTGTGGATGACATTTAAAATAAGGGCTGTCCTCCATCCTTGAATTTCTTGCCCTATTATCGTTTCTGACAGTCTTCAATATTGTATTCCTGACTTAAATGATACCAGTCTTCTCCACATCAACATTTCAACTATGGACCATGGAGAAAGTCATGCAACTACATTGTCTAGGCCCCTGACAAATTCTTGGTTCCCAAGAGTTGGTGCACTGCACTTCTTTTATTATTTTGCTATTTTGTACTCCCCACAGCATCTTTTCCAAATTTCTTCTTTCTCTGGAAACCCCCAAAGGTATTCTTCTTCCTGTCTCTTAATACAGGACTTCTGCATGCTTTACTTTTTTTTAGAAAAAATTCTCTCAATCCACTCACTTCACCCAACCCCTAATTGTTAGCTCTAGTCTAGAAGGAAAGCTTGGGTCTTCTATTCACCAAGACAGGAGTCCTCCTATTTTATCCTGTATTTAACCTTTTTCCATATATTCTGGGAGCTCATTGCATCAATCATTCAGAATCATATAAATGGGAGAGAAAAATTATTGTGAGTTTGCAAGTCAGAGTATATCACACAGGCTGTCCTTCATTCTACACATACATATATGTATAGATATCTTCCAAAAGACTACAAATTCATTCAGACCAAAGACTGTTTTATTTCTGACTTTTTATGATCAGTACTCAATGACTTGCACATGTTGGGTATTTATAGTTCTAAGTCAATAAACTGATTCCTTCTCTCATTTTCACTGTCCCTATCCATTCACTCCTTCCTTATGGCCTAGGATTATATTCAGATCTTATATATGCCCTCACATCATTATTTGATGCTACATTACTAGTAGCCTATTATCCTATTCTGGTGCTATGGAAAGGATTGGAATTTAGGCAACTGACTTAGCCTCTTTCTCTCTTCTCATTTTCTCATCTGTAAAATGAATGGCTTAGATTAGGTTACTTTTGATGTCCTTTTGAATCCTTCTGCTAAACTACATTGACTTCATCCATTTCCCATCATCACTTTATTTAGCAATCATCATAATTTTATTTTCAACTTTATCAATCAATTGAAACTAACATCATTTCCAATGTATCTCTTATCTCCCATGAAGTAAGGTCCTTACAAATTGTTTGTTGTATTTTGCTTTGGCAAGGCAATGGGGTTGAATGACTTGCCCAGGGTCACACAGTTAGGTAATTATTAAGTATCTGAGGTCATATTTGAATTCATGTCCTCCTGATTACAGGGCCAGTGCTCTATTCATTATGCCACCTAGCTGTCCCTGTAAGTTTTTTTTCAGAAGTAGTCTTGCTATCTTTTGTTTTTATATCAGTTATATTTCCATTGCATCTGTTTCCCCTCTCACTTACTGAGAACTATTGTTTATAAGAAGGAATTTTTAAAGAGAACAATAAAAAGGAAGAGAAAATAAATTCAGCAAATTCAATTAATCCATAGAAAAAAATTTAACATTAAAAGCAATGTTCCACACTTTTGTTCCCTTAACTTCTATAACAAAGAGGTATCTTCTCTTCTTTGGGACCAACTTTGTTCTTAATTATTTTATGACATTCATTTACATTGTTTTGAGATTATTCTCTTCACTTAAACTTTTGTGATCATTGTAGATATTATATTCCTGGCTCTACCCACTCCACCTTTTTTTTACAGGTTTCCCTGTCTTCCTCATGTTTATCCTTCAGTCCAAAAATGCTCCATTACATTCATGTAGCACATTTTATTAGCCTTTTCCCCAATCAGTAGTATCTACTTTGTATCCAGGTCTTCACTATTACAAAAAGAGCTGCTAGAAATATGTTGGTGTGTATGGAGACATTGTTAATGGATATGGAGTCAGGAACAACTGCAGTCAAATTCAGCCAAAGACACTTACTAGCTATATAATATTGGACAAGTTCCTTAACCTCTCTTTGCTCATCTATAAAATGGTCTTATAAAAGCATGGCACTCCCTGGCTTGTTATGAGGATTAATTAAGATAATTGAAAAGCTCTTAACATAGTACAGAGCACATACTGAATGTTATATAAATGTTAACTAATTATTATTAGCTTTCTTCCTCTCCCCCCCCCAAAAAAACTCAACATTGGTTATTTTAATCCTTCTTGCCTATCATTGTTTGACAAGAGTTTTGAGTGATTTTTTAACAAGAGTAGAAACAGGAGAACTCACATACATGCCAAATATTCAAAGAGGCCTACTGTGTGCTAGACACTGTGCTGGGTATTACTTAGGTTACAAAGATGTGTTAGATGTCATCCTTTGTAACTGTTTAATTTACATTGCCTTGAACATTCATGAAAAACTCATCTTTAGAAGTATATTCCATCTTTTTTCCATAAAGTTTGACAAAATTTAATGAAGTTATATCTTAATTCCACCATTTTATCATTACTTCACAGTGAAATAATTTAATTCTCCTTATGCTCCAAAAATACTGAACTAAGAATAATTCATTCCAGACACAGTGAATTCTAAATGGAAATTGTAAATTAATAAATTTAGTTTGGAGAACTTTATTATTTTATGTATCAAAAGCCAAATTTTCTTCTCAGTTTATTTTTTTAGGAAGGAAATGAATATTCTCCCTATGCTTCCCCTACTGCCCTGCCTCCCATATGTTGAGCCTATTGGGAAAATTTGGGCATGGCACATTACTTTTAAAGGTCTAAGTGACTGTACTAGTTGTACTAAAAGACTGTAATTTTGAACATCTTCCTCTTGATTATTCAAAGACCAAGAAGAAATTAAATTTATATAATATATGAAAATTGCTAATATATTTTAGAGCAAAGAAACTTGATAATTTCTAATCAATTGCCCTTATCTCAACATCAAGAAATCAATCACTTATTAGACACTGAGCTCTGAATGTCAGTGATATTTGTGACTGAGATAGAAATATATAAATCAACTCTACTCTCCCACAAATTAATGTTCATATCCTAACAAGAATGGGCTCTAATTATTATAGGAATGATCTTGTGTAGACAAATATATATTTAGTCAGATGGCCAACTCTATTTTCACCATTAATTATGGTTAATAACATAGGAAAGTTATTCAGCAGAAAAATGCACAGAGAGTGAAGGTAAGGGACTGAAGTAGAATTTATTATGCTTCACCTGAAGTGAAAAAAAGAAAGCAAGGCCAAAGGAAAATCAAAAAATAAACCTAATTAAAAGAGATAAGGAATGGAATTACAACTTGCTAAAAGATACCATAGACAATGAGGTAATATCATTACTAAATATATATATATATATATATATATATATATATATATATAAACTACTAAAGAAGTTATGAGTTACAGGAATAAATGGATAGCAAAACTATGCTACTTGGGGGACCTCAACTGTCCCCTCTCAGAATTTGACATAGTAGTAAATGACCATCATAATCTCCTGTTTGAAAAACTGAAAGAACCGCTTCTTTTGGATAAGAACTCACTATTCGACAAAAACTGCTGGGAAAACTGGAAATAATGCAGCACAAACTAGGTATAGACCAACAACAAACACTATATAACAAGATTAAAGTGGAAATGGGTACGTGATTTAGACATGGAGATAATAGTTCCATAAGGAAAGTAGAAGAGCAAGGAATAATCTACCTGCCAGATCTACAGAGATCTATGGAAGAATTCATGATCAAACAGGATATAGAGAGCATTATGAGATGTAAAAAAAGATAACTTTGATTATATTATTTTAAAAATCTTTTCCACATTGGGGCAGCTAGATGGCATGGTGAATACAGCACTGGCCTTGGAGTCAAGAGGACCTGAGTTCAAATCTGTCCTCAGATACTTACTAATTACCCAGCTGTATAACCTTGGGCAAGTCATTTAACCCCACTGCCTTGCAAAAACCTAAAAAAAGTCTTTTGCACAAATAAAACCAAT
Source organism: Macrotis lagotis (assembly GCF_037893015.1). Classification (NCBI taxonomy): domain Eukaryota; kingdom Metazoa; phylum Chordata; class Mammalia; order Peramelemorphia; family Peramelidae; genus Macrotis; species Macrotis lagotis. Next base: position 523,740,544 of record NC_133666.1, on the reverse strand, counting down.
GCCACCAAGATTAGAAAAAACAGAAATCTGGAAAACAAAACTTACAGCAAGTATCTCTGATAAAGGCCTCATTTCTCAACTTTATAGAGGACTAGTCAAATTTTTAATAATACAAACAATTCCACAATTGATAAATGATCAAAGGATACAAACATGAAGTTTTCAGATGAAGAACCTATGGGTTGTCTTTTGATTAGAGAAATAGAAATTAAAAAAACGGAAGTAGTTCCTCGTACCTATCGGATTAGCTTATAGGACAAAAAAGGAAAATGGTAAATGATGGTGAGGATGTGAAAAAAATAGATACTCTAAAGTATTATTGATGAAGTTGTGATCTGATCCAACCATTCTGGAGAGGAATTTGGAAGCATGGCCAAAAGGGCAACCAACCTTTGGATACCCTTTTTATTCAGCTATACCATTACTCAGTCTATATCCCAAAGATATCATAAAAAAGGGGAAATGACCTATATGTGCAAATAGTAGCCTTTTTGTGGTGACAAAACATTAGAAATTGGGAAGATGCCTATCACCTGGGAAATGACTGGATAAGCAGTGGTATATAAATGTAATGGAATGCTATTGTATAATAAGAAATGATGATCATACAGATTTCAGAAAAAACTTAAAAGACATGAACTGATCCAAAGTGAAATGAACAGAACCAGGAAAACAAAGTATCTGCAAAATTATGTAATGATAAACTAGGAATGACAGTTCTTCTCAGCAACACAATGAACCAAAACAAATACAGATTCCAAGGAAAATGCTAAAGAACTGATGGACTATAAATGAAGTTCGAAGAATACTTTTTCACTTTATTCTTTTTTTCCCTTTTTTTCTTTTTGATCTCTTTCTTCTTTCACAACTGTGTCTAAAATGGAAATATATTTTACATAATAACATATCTATACACTGTACCAAATTGCCTATGATTTTTGGAAGAGGAGAAGAAAGGAAGGGATTAAAATTTGGAACTCAAAATCTTTTTAAAACAAATGCCAAAAATTACCTTAACAAGTAATTGGGGGGGTAAATTAAATAATTTTTAAAAAGAAAAAAAATTGTTTGGGCCTAAAATTGAATATAACTGATTTATCTCTGAGATATCTTAAAGTTCTTTTGATGAACTCAAACTTCTTCCTGAAAATATTTGTTTTGTAATACCAATATTTCTTCAATGATGTGGCCTGGTTATGAATCATGAACTACCACAGCTCTCAAAAACAAGTTGAAAAGAAATCAAAAGACAATGGAGAATTATGTGGGAACACAAAGATTTGGCAACATATTCTATGTAAAAAATTAAGTAGGAGAAAGGAAGCCAAGGATGTTAACTAATAATCAAAAGAAAATATGACTGGACAGGTCATATATTAAAAGGGATGGATTACCAAAAAACATCCATTATTTCCTCAGAATATTAAGAGAAAAATAAGAAAGGCTCCTTCAGATATTTATTGGATCAATCTCTGTGATATACTTTTGAAAAAAAAAAAGGAGAGCATTATATAGTTTACAAAGGTACTAAGGGACTATGATAGGCATGTCCAGAAGGGAATACCTACATTGATGAGATCACAGATCCATTTCTGTTAATGACAGCAATTCACTAAAATATCAAAGAATTACTGTAATAATATGAGTTTTTGAACCTACCACTCTGAGCAAAGACCTAGATTATATAAATGATTTTTAAATCTAAGATAAGGAAATGATTAGAATTTTAGATAGATAACCAATCTTTATAGGTGTCTGTGTGGGTTTCTCACTTTAGTTTAGTCAATAATGGAGAGCAATGTATGGGATTATTTAGGTAGTTTTAGGGCATTGACCTTGAGAGGGAATTTTCCAGTTTTTATCTAGGCTAGATTCTTTGTACTAACATACCAATAAGTCCCTGTTGGTTGGTTCTTGTTCTTCCTTAAAAGAAAGAAGACCAAAATGACATCACTATAATTGAAACAAATTACAATGTGTCCTACTGGACTGATCAGACCAATACAAGCTTGGAATGCTCTACCACAGGTTGGTCACAAATAGTTCCAACCCACCCAGGGTGGGTACTCTAAACTTACATATGTCACATTTCCTTTGAGCTGTTTCAATTCTGTCTTCCTTATAGAGTGCAGCACTCTCATTGATGAGGGTACACCATACTTGGTGCTCCTGTGTCAATGTCTCCCGTGCTGTACAATCAATTCTAAATTTCTTCAATGGTACCTTCAGGGTGCCTCAGTATTGTTTCTTTTGAACCCCTTTTCTTGGCAAATGTACATCTGACATTTTGACAATGCGTCCAGCCCTTCACAGTTGAACTCTCTGTAGTAATGCTGGAATGCTAGGCAGTTTAACTAGAGAAAGGACCTCAATATCTGGTATCTTTTCCTGCCAGGTGATCTTCAGAATCTTCCTAAGTCAATTGAAATGGAATCAATTCAGGTACTGTTAGACTGCCCAGGTTTCACAGGAATATAGCAGTGATGTCAGCACAAAAGCTCTGTAGATCTTCAGTTTGATAATCAGTCTAATACTTCTTTTCTACCATACTTTCTATCAGAGCATCCCAAATACTGAGGTGACTCTGGTAATGTGAGTGTCAACCTGATTGTCAATATTTACATCCTTGGAAAGGACACTGCCAAATAAGGTAAATTTGTCCACAATACTCAAAACTTCTCCATTTTCTGTAATCATTTGTTCCACATGTGGATGGTGTGGTGCTGGCTGATGGAGCCTCTGTGTTTTCTTGCTATTAATTGTTATACCAAAATCAGCACAAGCAGCAGAGAGTCAATCCACACTTTGTAAGATTTCAGCTTCAGAGGCTGCATTGAGTGCACTATCATCTGCAAACAGAAGATTATGCACCAATAGCCCCTCTACTTTGGTCTTACACCCTTACTTAGATCCTAGATCTCAAATTGCCATATTGATAGCTGGAGAGGCAAATCATGGAATATTATGAAGGGCATGCTTGACCACAAAAATCCATGGCAAAGGAAGCTAAATCCCAAAAAAAAGTTATCAAGTTTCAGACCAGGCAGATTACAAAAGAAAAGAGAGAGATGCCTTATGGCTAGTATTGATAGATAAATTAAACTGTAAGGATTTTATTATTATGAAACTAATAATTTAACTATTGCTATCTTTCTACTACCATTGTCCATGCATACACACACACACACACACACACACATGCACAGCACAGATCAAATAATCCCATTCAGGTCTCTAGAAATAGTATAATGATTTACTGTCATTAAGTAACAAGGAAGAAATGAAGTCTATGGCTTTCCCTTTACTCTGAGCTACAAAGAACTTCAAAAAGCTAGGGAGAATGATGATAGCTTGAAACTGGAAGTCACCTAGAAATTCTGTTGACTGAAAAAAAAATCAGAGTTACAGATTTCAGGAAGCATGTTGCATTCTATGGTACTACAGAACCTAATGATAATAAACAAATTAGGCTTTAGTTTTTCTATTACTTTTTCCATGCGTTATTAGAAGCATTTCAATTCTTAAGCATATACTGACATACAGAAATAATCCCTTGGAAGGTGTTGGGTTCATTATATTTTAAAAATTAATATTTCAGGTCATGTTAATCAGTTTCTGAATTATGCTTTTTTCAGAAAGCACTTCAGGGAAAAATTGTGGACATGACTAATGATGAAAAGAATATGAACTACATTATATATACACCCACTCATGAAGATTACCAAAGTACTTTTCTATCTTAAGTACTTATAAAGTTTTAAATAAAAAATAAATTTACCTGTTTCTCTGAAATTGGGCATCTTTTCGTCAAGCATAACATCTCAAACTTATTAATTTTGTAGCAATATTTTAAAATAAGTGCCAGTTCCAGTTAGATGACTATATGATAAGTGTCTTGAAACTTCAAGAAAAGGCACTAAATTTTTTATAATATTTATGTTTCATTTTCAGTGTAATAAAAATATGCCATCCTTTTAATAATGAATAATAGATTCTCAGTTTGATTTACATGCATGCATTAAATGTCAAATTTGAAAAGGTTCTATTTTATTCACATCAGATTTCCCTTTAGTAAAACAAAATGGCACCCAGTTCCAACTATAACAATGATATCTTACCACATTGAAGTTTAACTGGTTGTAATGTGCTCTTTTATATTTTACAGATCCAGGAATTTGTTGTAAGAGTGAGCTTCATTGAGGTGTATATTAACTTCTTGGTACTTTCTAGGGACACTATATGATGACAAATATTAAACATATATCTCTCCATACAGTGAGTGTCAATAACAGAAAATACTAAATTTCTTCAATGAAATAGAGGCAGTTGTTATCTATGATACTAAGCCTTTAAGTTGTTTCCCTCAGATAGAAATTGTTTTTACTCCTGCCTCACAATGGCAAATATACAAGTTATCTGCCCATACTTTGCATGGTTAGTCTCTTTAAGAAACCCAACACTGTCATATGAAAGTTTGTCAATTTATGCACAATATTCAAAATGGAAAGAAGTAATGGAATTCACATAATTTTTAAAAATTTTATTAATCTAAAACTGATGGGTCTGGTATAAATTTGTTTGAACTTTTGGCCAAAAGTCCAAAAGTTATATTAATTCAAATGTGCAAGTTATTCACAGACTATTAGAAATATAGTGATATGAGACTAAATGGTATGAATTCATCTGTTCATTTTGAAGTGTATAACCTTATTCTATGGATGAGTTAGATATTTTCTGATGATACAAGTATTTAAAAATACCATCCTCTAGGGGTGGCTAGGTGGCACAGTGGATAAAGCACCAGCCTTGGAGTCAGGAGTACCTGGGTTCAAATCTGGTCTCAGACACTTAATAATTACCTAGCTGTGTGGCCTTGGGCAAGCCACTTCACCCCATTTGCCTTGCAAAAAAACCCCAAAAAAACCTAAAAAAAATACCATCCTCTGAGTTGATGCTTAAATATGATTGATGTCAAAGAGCTTACTCTAAGAATCTTTCCTGGAATGACCCTTATTGCCAAAATAACTTTCTTACTTTCAACATTCTTTAGCTCTTCATCTTCATTATCTAGGCTGCTGTTTTTCTACTAACATAATGTCTGTGTCTATTATCCTAGTTTGAGAATAAGACAAAAAAGGAGAACAAAATGTTCATTTACTACAATTCAGCTCTAGGTCCCTTCTGCAAAACCCTGGAAGTGAACATTCTATACAAGCCAAATGAACACAGAGATAAAGCATTTTCTCACAGACAGCAATCTGATGTCATGTCTACTATGCTGTCCATGCCTACTGTGCCCACCTTGCTGCTATGCTGTCCATGGGGATAACTATGTAATAGCTACCATAGAGCAGTTAAGTATTCAGGAGGTTTTTCTTCTCTGTGCACCTGGGAAGGTGCACTATAGTTTTCAGCTATGCCTAAAGGGGAAGGCAGAGTTCCAGATCTTACACTTCCTTCTGAATTTTTTAATTAAAATAAATGTTCCCAAAAGGCAGTAGGTATCCCACAGAGAGTTACAAAAAATAATGCATATCACATTTTTCTTTTTCTTCTCTATTTCCCTACATATTTTATAACTGTCCAATAATCATTAGTGATTCCCAAGTCAGTTGTCAACTATTATGCTAGTCAACTGTTAAGTATTTATATCCCAGAACCTTTGCAGACAAACAACTACTTCCATGTCTTTCCAATATTATACTTGTAAAGTTATTTTTTAACTCAAGTGTGTGACTTTAAACTTGCTCCTATTCAAATGTATCACTCAATTTCATCAATTCTTCTAGTCAGTCCTTTTATCCCTTTTGAGATAAAACTGTCTCATTGTCTTCATTCATAATATCCCTTAAGCCTGGAATGTTCTCTCTAAATGATCTATGTCAGTTAGAATCCTTCCCAGTATTCAAAGCTCAACTCAAATACCATCTCCCCTCTGATCTCCAGCTGGAAATTATTCTTCCATCTTCTGAAGCCCTCACACTTTGTTCATACCTCTCATGAATTTACAATGATTTATTTTAATAGTTATTTGTGCATGTCTTCTTAACCTAATTGTAACTTAAGTTCCTAGAGAATAAGAAGTCTAATTTGATTATCATTTCTATTTCTTACAGTGTTTCATATGTTAGGAGTATAAGAAAGCCTATTTAAAAAAAATAAGATAATGAATGCAAATGTTCTTTTTTAACAATTAAGTGTTTTTAAATATAAGATTTTATTATTACTTATATGTTAAGAGGGCATGCTCTCTTTAACCCCTCTTGGTAGTCTATATACCTATCTGTCAATCATATTGCCAAGAACCCACTTGACAGATGCTAATCTCTAAAGAACTGTTCAATTTTTTCTTCACTTTTGATTTGTATAGATATGCTTTAGGAACATAAACATGCAACCTTTTCCAAGGATCATTGTTATCTTCATTAAAAAAAAAAGACTCATTCACTAAAGCTTACAAATTCAACTCGATATATCCATAACTTACTAAGTATTAGTGCTTAGTATCATGCCTAGCACATTATAGACCAAATAAGCTTTAATTGATTTTTTTCCTATAATATTCTGCCCCAAGAGTGACAGTCTGACATAATAGATAGAGAACCAGCCCCCAAACCAGTATAATTTGAATGTCTTACCCTGCCTATGCCTTGGTAAATAGTTGAAAAATGTAAATTGTACAGCTGTATTGATATAAGGAGTTTTCCTTAACAATTACTTTTTAGGTCTTGTCTCTATCCCTATCATATTTTGGACCAAAATTAAATTACACATAAAGTACCTCCTTGAAGCCATGTTATTTTATCTCACCCAATTAAGATCACTAATCTTAGCTAATTCTCCTGACCAACAGCTGCAGGTGGCCAGACAAGGTCTTGTGCTCTTCCTTATTTCCTTTCACTACTCAGTGAAGCATAAGCTAAAGCTCAGAGTCCCAGCAGGGAGTCATTAAGAAGATATGCTGAAGTGTCAACAAGAATTCAACTGGGAAATCCGAAAGCAAATATAAGGTGAAAATGATAAACAAAGAGATGTAGGCAACGTAGAAGCCTTAAGTGTGCTATCTTTATTTGGAAAATACAGACATTTTTGGGGAGAGAATACACACACTGAGTTTATTGTGTGCTGTTCACCTTGATCACTCCAAGGTTAATATCAGTTTTTACAAAACTCATCACACTTTTGCCATGCAAGACTTTGCGCATGGGTCATCTCTGATCCCAATCATCATCCCTTCCTTAGATGATTTCTAAGACCATAGATACAAGGTATATGCACATATTGTTCAAAGTCTCAAATTATATCTGTTGCATGGCTCAGGGTTGGGGACAAAAGTCTCATGCACATTCTTCTGACCTGTATATCTTTCAGTTATCTTGCTATTAGAAAGTCCCATACCTCCATTGGAAAGACAAGGACTCTTGAATCATATACACTTCCTGACTTCAACCAGTAATGACAAGGAGTGGAAAATGTAGAGATAGATTTTCATGGGTCCTGTAGTTTAAAGAGCTCTGAGAGTTCCAAACAAAAGGCCATCAAACCCACAACTTGGTTAATTGAAGGGGTTATTTAGAAAGCAGAATGATATAGTGGAACAAATATTTTATGTGTCATCAGAGAAGCTGGATTCAGATTCTGGTCCTACCACTTACACTCTATATCATAAGCATCAAAATGTAGTTCATTGCAAAACTAATTGTGAAGTATTTAACAAAATAAAAATGCAATAACATAAATCATGCTAATATATGGTTTTTGAAATGTAATGTTTCCAGTTTCTATTTGCATTTGACACCACTGCTCTAACTAAAATAAGGCAATGTTTTTCACTCTTGGACTTTAGTTCCTCCATCTCTAAATCTAAGATCAATCCTATTTTCTACCAGATTCCTTTATATCAAAAGTGAGTATCTAGGTTTGAAATCTCATGGCCCTTGGTTTTCAAATTGTAGGCATCTTTGTCAGCATCCAGTTGAGGTTTCATGGCTATTTATCCAAATTCTAGTTGCTCTAAGTTATAGACATAGTGATATGAAAGAGGCATTTGAAGAAGGGAAGGGAATTGAATTCGCAATTTTATAATGATGTGTTTTAAATGATTTCGGAAAGCAAACTGGTAATGCAAAACTCAGTAATTTTCAGTTGGGAGAGCTAATAATCCTCATGGGGAGAGAGAAAATGTTATAATGGGGCTAGGTGGCACTGTGGATATAGAGTAAGGAAAATTCCTCTACACTTAAAAGCTATGTGACCCTGGTCAAGTCACTTAACTCTATTTGCCTCAATTTCCTCATCTGTAAAATGAACTAGAGAAAAATGGCAAATCATTTCTGAGTCTTTGGCTAGAAAATCCCAAATAGGATCAGAAAGAGTCATACATGACTTAAAAAATGATTAAATTAAAAGAACAATGTTCTAATATCTGATTGTTCTGAAATACCCCTAAAAGTTGGAATGATGAACTTGGGTTCCCATCTCCATTTTTCATACTTACTGGCTTTATATGCATAGGCAAATCATGTAAGCTCTCTGAGCCTCAAGTTCTTTATCTACAAAAAAAAAGGATGATCATTCTTTTTAGCATCTACCTCATGGGATTGTTGTGAAGCTTAAATGTACTTTGCAAAATTTTTAGCACTGTGTTAATATAAATGATGATTGTTGTTCTCAGTAGAGTTTTGTGTTCAAAAATGATATGCAAGCTGGACTTCATTGGCTGAAATGCCTGTGCATGTAAAGTATCTTGTAGAGACAACTGCAGGACTTCTATATATTTATAGGTCAGCCCCAGGCAATGGTATCATTTTACTTCCCTCCTAGAGATTTAGGCTTATTGCCAAGTAGACCTTCCAGGTTTTCAAATCATTTGAAAGATTCAGAGTGGTCACCTCAAAATAGGGGTGGGTGTTCTGGAGCCAGATCAAACCAGCTCAGGAGAGCCAATTGTTAAATTTTCATGGATTGTTACCTTGATCACACATCTATGTCATTGTAATTTGTTTTCTCAATTGTCTAGACAATGAAAGGATGAAGAAAATGTTAATAATGCAAATAAATCTTAAAAGCATATGATATGTACATAGTGCATTGGTTGTTTTTGTTTTGTTTTGTTTGGAGAGCCAGTTGTTACATACTTACCAGCATAGCACTATCCTAAATGCTGACTTCTAAGACAGACTCCATCATTCTGTCCATTCTGTCCATTCTGTCACACTGGGATATAGTGAATTTGAAAATCAAAATCAACCAGAGTGAAAAGTTATACCAAATTTGTCATCAGCTTCTCTTTCTACTTGTCAGGATACAGGTACAGATTCTGGGGACAGATTTCACATTAATGAAGTGACTCCAGGCCTCAAAAGCTGCCCTTGAAGATTGGGTTCAAATTTTGTTATCAAGACTTTTCAAAAGACAGCAGCACAGGGTTTCTTAGCATTCTCAAAGTCTCTGAATCACTGGATGACTGTAAAGGACTCAGCAGCCAGGAAGATTCAGTTCTACTGAGAAGGAATAGGAGCTGCCACACATTCACACATGGCTATACATTATCCATTGATGATAAATAAATAGTGGATCTTTATTTTGTATCATTTCATGCCCAAAACTACATCTTAATTCCTCATGAATTGCTAAAGTAAAGTAGTAAGCCCAAGGAGCAATAAAAATTGGGAGGTTATGGCAGGAACATGAAAGCAAAAAAGGGAGAGTCTGATGTTCATAACATGTGGACTTAGGAAAGCATTCAACTGGGAAGAGAGGTACTAAGCTTATTCTACAGAATGAGAATGAGTTAATGCCTTAGCAGCTCCTGATTCAATGCCGTTTTTTTTTTTTAATCAAAATGGCCTGTGGCTCTAACTGGAACAAACTGTAAGACTTAAAGAACTGATTTGACTGGGGTGGCTAGGTGGCACAGTGGATAGAGTACTGGCCCTGGAGTCAGGAGTACCTGAGTTCAAATCTGGCCTCAGACATTTACTAATCACCTAACTGTGTGGCCTTGGGCAATCACTTAACCCGATTTGCCTTGCAAAAACTTAAAAAAAAAAACTAAAAAAAAAGAATTGATTTGACTTGAGTGAATGAAAGAAAAGACATCTATAAAGCAATTACTATGTACAAAGCATTGTGCTAAATTCTGGGAATACAAAGAGAAATAGGGTCCCTGCCCTTAAGGATCTCACATAACAGCAGAAAACAGCACACATAGGTTTCAACTGTAGCTAGATAGAAATGTCCTATGTATAGAAAAGTACATAGTAATGAATTTTTTTTAATGCCATTTTCATTTACCAACTTTATCTCTCTCTGATGTTAAACCATTTGAAAGTGCTGAATGAAGAAAACCTTTGGTGGGGAGAACTTTCTCTTCTTGGTTCTGTAACTGCAAGCATTGAAGCAATGGAATCTGTAGCACATGCAGGAAACATCAATAGTTTACCTGTCCAAAAGAATTTATTCCTTATTTGAATATCAGGATGGAAGTCAGTGTAACATTATTAGGGAATACTGAGCAAGAATGCAGTATTTCTGTGTTTTTAGGCAAACATGATAATTGGTAGCAGTGGTAACAACTGGTTTTTGTGGCAATGGAAATCTAAGGGCCCTTCTCCTCCATGATAATTATGGTGACCCAACTGGAAGCAAGACCAGTAGTCTGGGAAACACTATTCAAAGATTATTGGAAAACACGACTGTTCCCAAAATTGTTCCATTTACTTGCTGCTTGGCCTTCGTGCTGTCCCAATATCTTAGCTATTCTGATGGAAACAAAGCCAATTATTCTTACTAGTTCTATTAAATTCCTTCCCCTTGACTCCTCTTTTACTCCTAGGTTCTGATGTGGCTGCTTTTTACCTGCCCGAATATAGATGGTCTTTTTCATCCTAAGTAGGGGGTCCAAGTCCTATAAATAGAGAATAAGGGTCCAAGAAAATACCAATAAGAAATCTTGTACCTGTATAAGTAGACAAACTATAGGAACTACAAAGTAGGAGTTAACAGGATGGGGTGAAAAGTCAATAAATCTAATCAAGTAATTATAGAGGATCAGGCTTATATTTAGTCAAGTTCAATTCAACAAACCTATTATAAGGTGTTGAACTAGTATTTGGGGATATATAGATAGTATCATAAACAACAAAATTAGCCCCTGGCTTCTAAGAGATTCTATTGAGTGCTATGAGCCCAGAGAAATGAATATATACAAAATGACTTAAAGAATAAGAGAATTCTATCAAATGTGAGAATCAATAAAGATTTCTTATAGAAGGTGGCACCTGAAGGGAGTCTTGAAGAAAACTTGGGATTCTAAAGGCAGAAGGAAGGAGGGAACACATTTCGGGTTCAGAGAAAGATCCTTCAGAAGAATACAGTGATAAGATTTAAAATATTTAGTTCAGGGAGTAGTTATATTAGTATTACTAGAATGGAAAGTACATTAAGGGTTTTGATATGAAATAAGTAGGCTCTAGAAAAGTCAAACTTAAAAAGGTCTAAATGCCTAGATACACGTGTTCAAGGTTTCAGGGCTGTTGTTTTCTGCAAACATCTCCAAGAAAAAACTTAAGAAAAGAAACTGTGTGCCAAATATACTAAATAAAACTAAGCATAAAAGAATGCAATATTTATGATAAAATAAGCCCTTTAATAAATAATACTGGAAAACTTTAATATTTAGAGTTTCACTCAGCATCCACACACACCAACTCACATCAAGTGCTACCCAACAGAACAATTTTTAAAAATTTCATTTGAGTCAGCCTATACTCAAATTGGGCATTTTTCTTATCTTGGAAATTCCTCCACATCTACAGCTCTGTTCTTTTAAGTTCTTTCCAGAACCTACTTTTTGTAGAAGGACCAAGGAAAACCCCATGCTCACTCATCCACTCCTCTCCTGACTCTATATTTTATTTTCAAGAATTCTTTTCTACATGTCCTGTACCCTCATTTTTCATTTTTCATTTTATTTTTGAATATGATTTCTCCCATTAAACTAAAGCACAGTGTCAGGCATATAACAAACACTAAATAAATGCTTATTGACTTGACCTGAATTAAATTATATCTAAATTAGTAGTTATAGCTGATACATATTGTTGTAGGATCAAGCACAAGAAATGTAGTGTTTCTACAATATAATAGTTTTTGAAAACATACAAACAGTTATCCTTACCCCATAAGTATACTCTTCTCCAGGTTAACATGTTCTTTTATTTTAAGAACTTAAGGGCATAATCTTGAGTGTCCTCATTATCTAGTACCTAAAATAATTTACAATATACAGCAGTAACTTAAGTGCTTGTACATTGATCTTGGTCCTCTGTTTCTATATACCAGACAACTTATCAATATACTTTGCAAAATGTGACATCCAGAAATAGGGACATAGCTGGAAGGAGGGAATAATGATAGAGTTCCCCTAATAAAAAAATCAAAGAATCCTTTTGAAACTATATAAACAATTTAGAGTTGAAACTTTGTGTGTTTGTGTATGTGTGTGTGTTTGTTCTAAAAACTAAGTTGCATGTAACAGAGATTAATGGTTTCATGAAAATAACTTTTTTTCTATTTGTAATCAATCAAAAAATACTTATTAAGCACCTAATATATGCTGGTCATTCTTCTATATGCCAAGGATAAAAATACTTTTAATAAAATAAGCCCTACTTTCAGGAATCTTATATTCTAATTGAGATGACACCAAGAACACATGCAAATAAATAAAAATGGGAAATAGATTAGAATATTTATAAAAAAGAATAGTTTTGGAATTTTTTTGCATTTATATTATAATAATGCAATTAAACTTTCAAACTTAAAATAAAAGGAAACTGCAGAATTCACTAAAACTTTAGATAAAGTGTTCCAGGACACTGTATCTTTCCAAAAATAATAACCCACCCCAATGTCAACATAGCTAGAATTAGTTTAATTTACCTGGGGCACAGAGGAAACTCTGGTCATGTTCTTGAGATCTGCCTCAGGGTTAACCTGGCTGAAGCATATGACCTTTTGGAACTATTTTACTTTTGATGTTGTTAATTAATCTGTTTATCGTCTAAACTTTTCTGATTTTATTTCTTTGTGTTATTCAGTGGTTTTTCTTCTTATGGTAAACCTTCCCATCTGCCTCTAAATTTGAACTACAAGTTCAATAATTCTATCTTTTTGGATAAAATACAACAAATTTCTTTGGAAAACATTAGATAAAAGTTTTAGAGTGCCATTTGAATGAAATGGTAATCCCACAAACATTAGCAGTGATTTCAGAGTTATAGAAAAATATTCCAATGTAAATATACACCTTTTTTGATGATTCAACAACATTACTGGGTTGAGTAGTATTAGATAAAGAATCCTATGAGGTAATGCATGGTTTTTTTATGGGTTTTTTGGGGGAGGCAAGGCTAAGTGGCTAGAAAATTATTAAGTGTCTGAGGCCAGATTTGAACTCAGGTACTCCTGACTCCAGGGCCAGTGCTTTATCCACTGTGCCACCTAGCTGCCTCAATGCATGTTTTATGTTGTGGTACTGTATAACTTCATGTATATTGCAAATGGGCCTGAGGCCATTCAATCAACTAGCATTTGTTAAGATAGTAAAATGTGCCAGACACTGTACTAAGGGTTGAGAATACAAAGGCAAAAAATAAACCAAGCAAACAAGAAAGAAATAGACTTTACTTTCAAAGAGCTCTCAGGGCAAATAACTTTGTACTGAGAAGCTAGATACAGAAAAAAAAAGGAGTACTATCCAAGGAGGCACTAAGATTAAGCAGTACTGGAAAAGTTTTCCTGTAGAAGAGGAGACTTTAGCTAAATACTTGAAAGTAGACAGGAAAGATGAAGATGGAGGTATTATAGGCATTTTCAGAAGAAAGTCACTTAAGCAAGAGATGTTATGTGGATAGAATCAGCAGGACTCCATAATTGAGTGAATACAGAGGGTGAATAAAGGTTTTGAACCATTTGCTTGGCCACCACAAGAGCAGCAAGCTCCCCATGAAACATCAAAAGTAAGTTTTAAATGTCACAAGACAAAGTCCTCTGAGTGGATAACCTCACCTAATAACAGAGACTACCGAATGGTAGCTGCTCTTTTGCCTGATAGCCTGCAGTATATTTTCCACATAACCAGTCACCTTAGTTTTCTAAAGGAAACCCAACCTAGCCTTTTATTAACCATATGATTTTTAGGAGCACAGCACCTGAAGGGATCTTTGAAGTAGACCAATCCAAAGCCTTCATTTTACAGAAGAGAAAATTCTGACCAGAAAAAGTTAACACAATGTGACCTATCTAGTAAGATAAAGGGCTAGAATGTGAACTCCAGTTCAAGCGACTTCAAATTCAGTAACCCTACCATTTTATTGTAGCAATTAGGTTTTCATATCTGCAACACATTCATATCCTAGAATTCAATGAAAATGGAAATGATCAAATACTTCAAATGAGTCAAAATCAAAGATCCTTTAATCATATTGCCCCCTAAATTTTCCTAAGTTTGTAGATTTAGGTAAGGAATCTTAGAGGTCATCAAGGCTACCACAAATACACAATTTATAGATAAGAAAACAGAAATCCAAAGAGTGACTTGTCCAAGGTCACAGAAGTTATATGATATGAACCCAAATTATGACTCCAAATTTAATCATCTGCCACTTCATTCTTTGTTATATAACTTTTCTTATTATTTTATCTTTATTTTTATGTGTTTTATTTTAAATAGTAGTTTGATGTTATTCACAAATCCCTACTGCATACAGCTCCAATTACCACCTCATACAGATACTGTCTAGCAGATAGACTTAAGGAGAAAAGTGAAGCCTAAACGGAACGAAACCCCAGGAAGTCATATCCAAAAATATCATTGAATTAGCAGATTAGGCAAAAATCAAATACATAAACAATAATAATAATAATAGTCTCACTCAGGTATCACTTGATCACTCCAGTTTGACAAATAGTCCCAGAAACCCGGAGGAAATCATCCACCCTGTAGCATCTACTCCCTATATTTCAGCACAATGCCTAAATCTTGTGGTAAATTAACAGAGATGTTATGAATGTTATGGAATTTTCATTGTAATCTCAAGACATTGCTTTGGGGCATAGTAATTTCATCTGTCCCATATTCAGTATTTCTCCTCCAATAAATATTTTATTTTCATTTCTGTGAAAACTTATCTTTTCTTTTTCTGTATATATGAAGGAACAATTTCTAACTTTATAAGATTAGAACATGTTAAAAAGCTTGTCACTGTTTTGTGGCTGTTATGTCAGGCATCTCATGCATATAGTGTCACCTTGGAAGACTAAATACAATCAATATCCAGCAAATTCAAGTCTGAGACCTGTTTACTTCTATGATCAAAGCAAATCATTTGACCTCATACTTAAAGACATAAATGAGTATCAGATAAAATCCCAGTTAATGATTTTTTTCTAATTATTAACTTGGTTCCAATTAGTATAAAAAAACTTATGAAGTGAGTGCATTATTTGAATTTAAACTGCATGTTTTCATTACACTAGAACTAGTTATCATGTTTTATATAATTATAAATTTGAACACATGATAATATCATGAGATTTTTTTCATCAGAACCTAGTTGTTTGTTATATCTGCTATAAATGTTAACTTGCTCAAAGTCATAAATAGTCTCACATGTATATGTATAAATGCATACACATATGGGTATGTGAAATGTACACAAATACATACATATATGTGTATGCATCAATATTATATATATTTATATTTAAAACACAAAATAAATATAAAATGTTGGTAGTTAGGTGGTACAGTGGATAGAATACAAGCCTTGGAATCAGGAAGACTCATCTTCATGAGTTCAAAACCAGCCTTACTTAATAGCCAAGTGACCCTGGGCAAGTCACTTAGCACTGTTTGCCTCAGTTTCCTCATCTCTAAAATGAATGGCAATGGAAATAGCAAACTACTCCAGTGTCTCTGCCGAAAAATAAAGCCCAAATAGGGTCAAAAAGAGTAAGACACAACTCAACAACAACAATAGGAATATATTAAATGAAGCATCTATGAACTTCATTTTATATACTGCATATACCTATATGTATATACATAGGAGTATTTCTGTAACTATCTCCAATGTGCTTAAATACTAAAGTATTTAATGTCTAGTTATTATAACTGTCAGTCCACAACCAGTTTTTAATGTAGAGACTGACGGGCAAATTGGCTGTTTATTATGGAATACTCAGTGTGATTGACTAGAGCCCAATGGAATGAATAAGAATTTGAGTAACAGGATTTATATTCTGAAACCAATAGTCTCAACCAGCTTTCCTGTCCTGCCTGCCAGAGTCTGTTCTGAATTTGTTTCATTTTAGTACTTTTTCTTTTCTTTTTTTCTTATTAGTCAATTATATATCCTAACGGGTTTCTTAAAAGATCTAAAATTTTGCCAGGTGTTATCAGGGGATAATTCTTACTCAGTGACATTTTGTCAGGTTGATAAAGAATAAATTTTCCTTGACTGTGGCAGAAGGTAATTATTTTGTTTGTTTCTGACACAAGGGAGGAAAATTTTGGCTTGTTGTTTCAACATTATTCTGAGGTTTTTGTTTGTTTTGTTCTTGTTTGTCAAGGGGAAAAAAAGAGGTTTTTATTGGCTGAGGAACTGTTGGCTTCTATTACTCACTGAGGAGTTCAAGAAGTTTTCTAGAAACTTCTTTAACTTTTGCTTAGAATATTATATGCCTATTTCATTCAGTGGACAGAGCAACAGTACTGAAGTGAGGAAGATTTGCAATCAAATCTTTCCTCAGACACTTACTAGTTATATAACCTCGAGCAAGTCACTTATTTTCTATTTGCTTCAATTCTTCATCTGTAAAATGGGGATAATTATAATGCCTATAGTCAAGAATTGCTGAATATCAAATGAAATTATAACTGCAAAGTTCTCAGGACACTAACAGACACAGAGTAAACACTATATAATGTTAATTTTGTATTTGATTTTAACCATAATATTTCTCAGAATCAGGAAATTAACCATTTTTGGTTTATTAGATGTCTTACTGATGCTATAGGCCTCCTAAGAGATCGCCCAGGAAAAAACACTTAGTGAACATACTTTAGAGAGGCAGCATTGTCATAAAAAAGAGAGTCAGACTCAGAAAAGGAAACAGTAGTTTGTGTAATGCCCTAGACACTTGTTACCCAAATGATCCCAGGCAAATTTATTTAATTTCTCTCAAAAGAGAAACTGAAAAATGACAATAATATCACAGAGTTATTAGATTATAGATAGAATGCATGAAGGACTTGGCAAACTTTATATATTTATGTAAATATCAGCTGCTAATATTATTAATGTCCTTCTATTGGGTATTTATAGACTCTTAAATAGACTATATTTAATAACATAGTCTAAATAGTACCTGATATGGTGGCTGTGCCTTATATACACCAATATAATTGTTAATATTAATATCTATTGAATATTGTACAGACAATAAACCATTTAAAATAATGAAGGTTAAGTGCCAGAATAATGTTTTTAATAATTACCTGTTCATCTGACTTTCCAAATTATCTTCAACAAAAATGCCCATTACTATTAATAACATCATAAAAGGTTTCAACTATTTTATAGGCTTGAAAATAAACTAGACTATATGATATTTCCAGTTGAGTTTCTAGTTCCAATTCTTTCACTCATTGGTCATGTGACCTTGGACAATTCACTTCAATTGCCCAGTTCACAGTTTGTCCATGATTTGGATGATTTTATAATCTCTTCCATCCTTCAAATTCTGATGTGCACAAATTAGTTTGATGTATATGAAGTGGAGTTAAAAAAATTCAAATTTTATACTCAGATATTATTTCCAGGACTACTTTTGAAAACTGGAGGGTTTTTAATAAGGGCTTTTTCTTTGACCATTGTATAAATACATACATATACATACATATATATATATATATGTATGTATGTATGTATTTTAAATCTATGAAAGTATCTGTAAACTAAATACACAGTTAACCCCTAATGAAAACTTAGCATCATAGAATAAATAAGAAGAATAAATCATAGTATATGATTTCAAACTCTCTTTGGTTCCATAAATTCAGCTTTAACTGCTTTGAGATCATGATTTGATACTTATGCCATTTTTTTGTTCATTATTCAGTAGGACCACACTAATTTGAGTTAATTATAGAGGACAATCAGAATTAAAGGAGGCTTTTAAAGAAATGAAACTTTTATTACTTTCAAGTTTGTACAATAACAGAAACTACCAAACAAGTATTGGCAGGTATGAGTCTTACTGGATTCACTTTAAGGGAGAAATGATTTCATTGTCATTCAGCATATTAATCATCTCCTGGACATGAAAATTAACCAAGATAATTCAAGGAAGTTTGTCTTTTCCTAGGTTAAGCATTTATCCAGATATCACACTATTGATTTCCTTACCAAATTTTTCTAATCATATAATACAAATCGAAGAGTTAGCACCTCCATCAAACAGATGAACTCTATATTGTTCCTGTTCAGTTATTTCCAACTCTTCATAACCCCCTGGACTTCTGTCCATGGAATTTTCTTGGCAAAGATACTGGAGTGGTTTGCCATTTCTTTCTGCAAATTATTACAAATTGATTACACTTTCCAAAAGCATGAAGTTCAAAAAAATGTATTGCAGTTAAATGTATTTCATGCCTTGTAGTCAACTAGGGAATATAATAGGGAGGGAGAGACATTTTAGACATGAGGGACAGATTGTGTATATGGACTCAGAGAATAGATGATGAATACTGCATGCAAAACTGCAAGGAGACCTGTTGGCCCAGATCCCAGGGTGTGAGGAAGGGAGTAGAAAGTAAAAAGACTAGGAAGGGAGGATGGCATCAAGTTGTGAAAAGCTCTGAATGTCAACAAAGGAGTCTTTATTTGATCTCAAAGCAATAGGTTGATACTAAAAAAAAAAGCCAAAGAATCAAAAATAAACCCATTAAAAAAGGGGGGAGGCCGGCTAGGTGGTGCAGTGAATAGAGCACTGGCCTTGGAGTCAGGAGTACCTGGGTTCAAATCTGACCTCAGACACTTGATAATTACCTAACCGTGTGGCCTTGGGCAAGCCACTTAACCCCATTGCCTTGAAAAAATCTAAAAAAAAAAACCCAAAAAACCAAAAACCCCAATAGGTTGAAACTAGAATTTGACTATTTTCTATATGTCTCCTATGATGACCACATCTATGTCTCTCCTGAGAGGTACATAGAAAATAAAGTTAATAAATTCTAAAAAGTTGCTATGTATGTATGTTTTGTATATGTGCATGTATATTCTGTGTATATAGATAGATTATATACAATGGTATAGATACACACATGCATGTATCTATACATATATGTGTGTGCTTGTGAATGTGTTTTATACTTAGATACATAAATATGCACATAAATACATAAGATTCAAGAAGATGTACTTTCAAATCCAATCTCAGACAGTTCCTAACTGCAAGACTCTGGAAAAGTCTCTTAATCTTTGTTTACCTTACTTCCCATCTCTGTAAAATGGGTTTAATAATACCCATTATAATATATATATATATATATATATATATTATAACAATAATAACATCTTTTTTATTATAATACCAACAATTTGCAGGGTTGCTGGGAGGATCAAATGAGAAAATAATTGTAAAACACCTAGACCAATTTTTGACTCATAATAGGCACAGTGTTAATATTAGTTGTTTCTGCTATTGCTGTTTTTGTCATTACATATACATATAAATTGTGTGACAAGTATATAAATATATAATCATGAATATATGTATGCATATACATATATTTATACACATTTATACTCTTATACATATTTGTATTTATGTGTATTTATTTTATAGCTATGTACCTGTATAGGTACACACATAGATACCTATATAGATTATACATGGGGAAAGATATTAATAATAATAATAATTTTAATAAATATAATAATAAGTAACATGTAGGTGCTGCTGTACATATGCCTATATATGTATACATGCTCATAAGCACACACACACATATATATACATATATGTACCTACATGTACAGCATACTTGCCTAATATAAATAAAATAACCAGAAAGACTGAAGAACCTATACTATAGCTCCTCAAAGAGAAAATTTATTTGAAAATTGAAAAAGTTAGCTGGAAAATGGGAATTAACAAATAAAATTAAAATAACCCTGTCATACACATATTTGTATTTATTTCTAATACTTTTCTTTCTTCCTCAAAAGTGATACTGACATAAACATGATGTCAAAATAGATGTACTAGAAACAAAAGGAAAATATGACTTCAAAATAGTATAAGAAAAAATTTAAATTCTTAAAATGCAGAATTTTATTATTTAACCAACTAATACAATGAAATTTGACTAGTTCTGAGTCTCAAAGAAACTATATATATATATATATATATATATATATACATATATATGTATATATATATATATAGCAATAACAATAGTAATTAACAATTATATTGCATTTTAAAACTTAAAATGAGCTTTCCCCACACTAATCTTAAGAAGTAGCTAGTGACATTATCTCTGCTTTGTAGATGAGAAAATCGAGGATGAAAAAAATATGAATGTAGAATTGAAAGACTACCTAGAGACTTTGCTTACCATATATAGGCTTTGGTTAATATATATTTCCACATCATAAAAGTTTCCATCATGATTTATGGGTACTGTTCCATTTCTTGGTTGTTCTGTTTTAGACCAATGAAGAGCACAATTTTCAAGTTGATGGAGTAAAGAAATTTTAAGGAAATAAGAGCCTTTAGGCACCTTGTCTTTGATTCCTCTCAAGCATTTTAATAGGATTTGAATATGATGAGGTTCCTGGGATGTCTCATCCTAAATAAAACAACAACAAAAAGTTATTGAATTTTGCAACAATTGAATTTGACCACACACACAATATATAAGATAAATCACCCAAAATAATAACAAAATGTCAGCAATATATTTTTTCTTATGTCTAATTCTGTATTAGCAATGATAATCAATGAAGACACTTTATATTCAACTAAGAAGTCAAAAGCAACATGTGTAGATTATAGGTAAAGTCTATTTTTTTTGCTTGTATGCTAACTCCAGGAGTCATCAGTTTTCTCTAATAAAACAGAATTTTCAGGAAATCACACTTCTTAAAACAACAACAACAATAACAGCAACAGCAAAAAAACAGCATGCCTTCAAAGACATGGATGATGGGTGATATGACTACTGAGCTTCAGGCACATAGCTGGAAACATGGCAGCCATTGCCTATTACAATAATTATAAGTCCTGCCAAGGTGATTAGTGCTTATAGCACAGGGCAAATTTGTACTTCACCTTATCAGATAATTTAATATTCTTCTAAAAATGCAGTAAGTCGATATACCCCATAGGGATCAAGGGGGAGAGTGGGAGGAGGGGAAACATTTGTATCTGCCTGAGACAAAAGCTTGTAAGCAAAAATGTTACACATGAAGCATGTGTATCAAAATATACTTTATTGGATATTTGAGCTACTCTGTTAACGTTTTGCTGAGACAAATAGGTCATAATTGCATTTGTTTGAGTCGTGAAAGAGGTATACAAGTAGATGAAGCTTTTATTAGACTAATATTGTGGTAGATAATCAAACCAAAACTCATTTGAGATTGTAAAATTACCCAGATGTCTTTAAATCACATTTTCTACATTTAATCCTTTCACAATGACACGACCTGAAAGAATCCCTCTATCACTTCATGCTTTTAATATGAGCCAAAAAATTTCATTTAGGGAATACAATTTCTCCCTTGACCACTATAGTTAGCAACTCTATCCGTTAACCTACAGCAGACAATAATCTCTTTTTTTTAATCCTGCCTGGGAAATATTTTGGAAGAGATAATATGCATTTCCATATAGATAGATGACTTCTGGAATGAAATCAAAGAGTTTGGTAAACAGTTAAAGTTATTAAACTCCTTTAGTTTTTCATACAAACTATACTTAACAACTAATCAGAATGGCAATTATTTTCCATTTAATTAGAAAATCTTAATTAACAATGAAGACTTAACCTTGATATGTTGATTTCCAAAGTATATATAAAAAAATTAACATCATGTGAATAAATAAGACAATCTTTTTAAACCTCAAGGCAGGATTACTGATGCAGGCAGACTTAGTTATTAAACACATTCTAAATTAAACGCCTCTATGAATTTTATACTGAAATATATTTTGATAGTTTTGCATGCCAAATATGACATTTTGTATTTGAGATTCATCTTCTGCAGTAATTTTGGAAATGTCATACAAACAAAGATTTTGTCATTTACCAATGGAATTACTATGCATGGCCGGTTAGCCATCTCTTTCCTGGCTCTTCTGGTTGTTTCAAGTCAGCAAGCCATAAAAAATCTTTATCTCTCTGAAACACAGCAATTTGGAAGATAATGGAATGGTGACTGGGGGGCAGAAATGCCAGTCTGAGGAATTATACCACAATCTCTCTTGCATTTACAACCTTCCTCAAAGCGAGTGTCAGTCGGGGAGGGAAAGGAGACAGAAGATTCATCACATCTCAAGCCTTGTCTCATTTGCATGGTGGCATGGCTGTCTCCTTGCCTCCTGAAAGACTTCTCTTGGATAACACTGACAAACTCTTGGGAAGAACTCTACTCCTAATAGCTTTAGACATTCTGCTTAAGCATATTGTTCTACTTGGAGGAAAAATTATATCTTAAGACCCCATAAACTCCTCTGTACAAAAGCTGCAAAGCAGAGTGGGAGGAGAAACAACAATGCACAAGTCAAGTCTACCAATATAATTAATCCCATCTTTTTTATCATTTTGCATCAGAGGAAATAAATATCAGTTGTTTAGAGCCTCACCTTACAGCAAGGTCCCATCATTTTCTTTGATTCAGCAGAAACATCCATGGGATTGACATATGTGGCAACAATTTCCTTTTGACTGATGTCCATCAGTTGATTTATTGCTCTGCATCATTTACAGAGAAAGACAGAGACAGAGAGACAGAGACAGAGAGATGGAGAGGGAGAGACAGAGGGAGGAGGGAGAGAAGAAGGGAGGGAGGGAGGGGGAGAGAGAGAGAGAGAGAGAGAGAGAGATGAAATCTTGACAATGGAGTAACAATGCAAAGTGTTTGCCTTGGGAGCTACAATATGATTTGATATTTTTCTTTAATGTATTATTGAGAACCAGCCTAACACATCACTCTGGGGCTGCTGCTTATTGAAATCCAAGAAGTGAATTGAAAGTATGTGGCACAAAGTATTATGTATAATTGTCTGCTTAACAATATGACTGTTTGCTGCTGTATGCTTCTCATTGTATCATGGTATCTGGGGGGGGGTGCTTCTAGAAATAACTCAGATGAATTTTTGGGATTCTCACTCAAATTTCTTTTTTTATTTAGAATCATAAAAGTTTATTGCTGAAAGGCTCCTTATCCTTAGAATTCATTCAATCTACAAAATTATTTTGCACCCAAGGAAGTGACTTGTCCAATATCATGCGGACAAGTGGAAGGAAATATTTTGTTTCATCATTTTTCAAGGCTCCTCTTTATTTTTTTTTTGTTTCTTTGGACCAGATCTGGGAAGAAAATTCATGCTCTCCAACTGTTCTATAACTATTGAATGCTACCTGTAAAACTGAGAGATTGTGACTTGCTGGGTGTCAGACAGGCAACATGTCTCTGAAATGGATCTTGAGCCAGGTTTATCTGACTCTAAGGTTGCCTCTCTATCTTACTAAACTACATATCTTTTCTTTTGAATCATAAAGTTAGTTAAAGGAGTATTTGAAAATAATCAGTTAAATGGATGAATACCTCAAATTGCCTAAAGTTTTTTCTTAATGTAACGGCCAGGATATAAGAACTATTCTTTACTCTCCCCATAGTCTCTGGATTCATTTTCCTCAGTTAACATTTACTGGTTTTATCCATTTGTTTGTTTTTAGCCACTAGAAACCCATGACAACTTTAAGCTGATTCCCCAAATTCATTTGAATTAAGAAGGAGCTCACATTTCACTGCTCCTGAACTTGAGCTTAATGTTAACAACAGAGCCATCTGTGACAATGACTGTTTTCCCACCAGAAGAATGGCCTGTTCAAGTCTTTGAGCTCATTTAGTTTCCTGTGATGGAAATGATTTCACTTAATTTGGTTAGAGCTACATTGACACAAGGGTTCATTAGGACACCCATTTGCTTGCAATTCAATTTCAAATTAAATACACTTTGTTGTAAATTTTATTACTTTTAAACTACTGTATCTATTGCCTTTAATGGCCACTAATACACAGTTATGAAGGTAAACAGATTTCATTACTGAGCATCAAACATTTTAAGTAAGCACAATGAGGGTTTGTGTGTATATGTGTGTGTGTGTGCCTTTGTGTGTATGTGTGTGTTTGTGTGTGTTTATTTTAGGATTTTCTTTCAGCAATCTCTACAAAATAACTCCATAGTTACTGGTAAAATGTCCTGAGAATTTCATATAACTTATATAATTGAATTCATATAATTTAACCTGAAAACTCAGATTCCTGGGTCATAGTCTCAGTTTTCCCTTGTAACTAAAGACTCACTTGACAGTTCTTATTCTGATGCACATCATTCAGGCGGCAGATACCAGGTGCATCATATCAAGGGATGTGGAGGCTGACACTGACCTTGTCTGTTATGGGGCTATATTAATCAAAGACTATGTACTGAGGTAGCCACAGATAAAGCCAAAACTATATCTCAGGGAGTTTAGGTACCTTGAGAAATAACATTATGCAGTTACAGCACGCTACCTGCTAATAATAGTAATAATAAATTTAGAAAGATGACATTGTCACAACACTGTATAATTTGCAAATAATTTTTTCTCATAACAGCTATAGGAACTAAGTGGTATTAGTGTTTTACAGATGAGAAAATGGGCACATATTTGACAAATAATTTTTGTTGTTCAGTCATTTTAGTTTTGTCCAAGTCTTCATTGACTCCATTTGGAATATTTTTGGCAAAGAAACTGGAGTGTTTGCCATTACATTCACCAGTTCATTTTACAGATGAGGAAACTCAGGCAAACAAGGTGAAGAGACTTATCCAGGGTTGCAGTTAATGGAGGTCACATAAATAATAAATATCAGAGGTAGTATTTGAACTCAGACATTCGTGATTGTAGGTATGGCATTTAATTCATTGAACCTCCTAATTAATCTTGCAGGAACTAGATAGATGTCTTGCTACTATTCCTACCATTGCTATTAATACTTTTGCTACTGCAGCAGTTTTTATTATTACTTCTATGGCTGCTACTACTACTGCTACTATTATTATTACTGCTGCTACTACTGCTGCTGCTGCTGCTGCTGCTGCTGCTGCTACTGCTACTGCTGTTCCTCCTGCTCCTACTGTCTCTGCTGGTGCTGAAGATAAAGATGATGATGATATTCTGATAATTATATAGTACTTAAGTTTTACAAAACTCAATTCATGCATCTTCATAATTGAATCTCTTGATGATGATTTAAGGTATCTATCAGACTATGATACTTATGAACTCCTTGAAGGTAAGAACCCTTGCCTTTGTTTCTCCAGTGTTTAGCTTGGTATATGGAATAAATACACATTTAAAAATTCTTTTCAATTGATTATTACTATATATAATATATGTATATATATATATATATATACATATATATATGTTATCCCCATTATATAGAGATGGAAACAGAGGAATTAAGTAAAATGGTTTCAGAGCATATAGCTGGCAAGCATGAGATGGAATCTGGACCTGGATTTTCTTGAATACAAGGTCAGGGTTGGAGTTTTAAAACTTGATTTCCTGGCAGGCATTTTTGAAAGTATTATGTAATTATAACCAAGGCAATTGAAGTATATAGTAGAAACAATGCTACAGAAGTTTCTTCAAAGAACAAAAGATTCATTATATATCCTGAATTAGAACTAAGACATATTTCCCAGTCACCATCCATCTACCAGGGCAGGAATTTTGCCAGCAATGAATCTAAAGTTCCAAGAACTGAGAAATAGTTACTAATTTAGCCCTTAGGAAGAACTCAGATGAGTATTGAGTATATTAAACTGAGCTGTATTCAGTCTATAGAAAATTTTTAAAACAATTTAAAAAAATATGCCCCACTCTAAACAACCTTGGGTGTGACATCTGAATGCTTTCTTGAAGAACTTCTTCCTCCTCATTTTTAGAATCCTGCAAGAAAGAAAATAGAAATACAAAATAAATTCAAAGGCTAATTTAAATATCTATTTGAAAAGTAAGTAAAGTTTTAAAAATCCTGATATATTTTATTTTCCACTGAAACAGATATTATTCAGAGGTTTCAAAGTTCATATAAGATTATACATATGGCCTAAATAGCTATTTTTATTTATATGTTGAGCTTTGTAAGAAAATGATCTTTGACATGATAGGTCTAAAAGAGGATACTATTTAATATAGAATCTAAATGTAACACCAATATACAAATGAAGTGTTTGAAAAATTGATTGAACCCAGTTAATACTATTGCCCCACCTATATTTTAAAAATAATAACTGCTTCATGTAAGAACTGCATTTCTATAGAAAGGAGAGAACAAAGAATTAATTAGGATTATGCTATGGTTCTCCTGTGTCTATTGTAAGCTAATAACATCTAATTCAAGACTGGACTGAAGTCTTGTGCCTTCCATGATACTGTCCTCAGTAACTAAGACCATCACTGTTTCCTCCTTCACTTAGATCCTAAAGCATACATCTATTGAATAGAGGAATTGGATTATATATAAAACAAATATGAATATATACATATTTGTAAACATATACATGTATACATATGTATGTATATTGGTTTCTTGGTCTATTGAATATGATCAAGCTTATTTCAAACTTATTTTTGTCTATTTTTAGAGAAAGTTGCCATCATTTAGTCTTCTTGGATGTATGATAGAAGACTTAGAGGAGTTCAATGATGAATTTAATCCTAGAAAACCTTGAAGAGAATAATCATACCCAGCATCAGTCAACTTAGAATCAGAGTCATTATCATGTAAAAAGGGATATTAGAGATTCCATAGTTCAATATATTTCCTCCAAAAGTTAAGAGAAGAAATGAGAATCATAAAGGTGGAGATTTGTCCAAGCTCATTTAATTAATTATCATAGTCAGGAATGAACCCTAGATTTCCCATTTATTTTTCTATTGGTCTTTAGTTTCAGTCCCATATTATTCTGTTATAACTTCTCTTGATCTAAAAATAAGAAAGGCAAAAGAATGCTTTTAAAGTCAAATTTTTAAGGAAGATGAATTCCATCTTCCATCAATTTCAGATCTGTTGAAAAAGCAAGCTACTTTAAATTACCAATAATCCTTTATCATTGTTTCCTTCCAAAAAGCTTTACAAATAATATTCAGAATCATTTTTGGTTTATTATAAAATTGAACTCACTGGGGGAATCAATTTCAGGATTCTCTCATTGGCTATCATTTTCCACCCATCCAGTTGTTTCTACTGTGGTCTAAAATTTTGTTAACAAGTCTATCATTCTTTATACTTTCCTCTTATTTTCTTCCCCCATGGACATAAAATAAAAACCTAGAGATATTCCACTCCTTTCAATTCAGATAGGAGGTCAAAGTATACTCCTTCCTCCCCATGTGTTTTGATTATTCATCTATTATTATCTCTCAATAATGAATCAATCAGTAATTAATTATGAAGCATTTATAAGATGTTAGGTATTATACTAAGCATTCCTTTGAAGTATATGCAATTTATTTCTACCATCTGCTTCCCTCTTTCTTGCTGTCATCTACTGACTTCAAATTGACTCTCACAACCTTAATGATTTTAAGATCTAGTGCACAATCCTCTACCCTAAATACTCCTTTGACATTCTTTGAAGACACACATATACACATACATTAATATATAAATATATATTTATATTTATATTTAGAAATATATTCAAAACTTTGTTGTGAGCTTCCTCAGGAGAATTATGTGAGTCTTCCAAAAATTATTATATGCATCAATGCCAATATCTATATCTATCTGTCTATCTTTCTCTCTATGTATTTATGTACCACATCACATAATTCTTCTACTTTTCTAATGTCAGGATTCCTTTTCCCATTCTACTTAAACAAACTACAATCTTGTACATACATTAAACCACAACATGTCTAGTCACATCATGATATAGTTTCCATGAACTCAAAGGGAAAACCAAATAAATTAAAAGGGTAAATAGTGAAACTATAATAGGGGACTTCAATTAAACCGTATCAACCCCACAAAAATCTAATTTTGAAATAACCAAGAAATAAGTTAGATTAAATTACAATTAAGTTAAAGGAAAAGAATTTTAGTAAAATTTTATTTGAAAGACCTCTAATAATTATGGAATAGAAATTTTTAAAAAGTATTCATGTTTCTCAGCTGTTATGTCAATTTTACAAAACCTATTATGGATTGTGATAAAAATAAACCATAAAAACAAATGCAGAAATTTTATATACACACTTATCTGACAACAAAATAATGTTATATAAGGGGACTCTGGAAAATGCTAAAAAATTAACTGGAAAAATATCTTTATATTAAAGAATTGATTTTTCAAAGAAAGATCTTAGAAATAACAAGTAACTTCAATAAACATAATGACATGAGACAATGTAAAAAGACATTGAGGATGTAGCCAAATCAACCATTAAAAGAAGATTTATATATCTATAAACTCTTTTCAATTAAAAAAGAATAGATAAATTAATTAGGAATATAACTAAATTGTTAGACAATTTCATATAACAAAATATCCATTAAACACTAAACTAGAAATCCTATAAAATAATTCAGAGATTTACAAAAATCCAAAGCAAAAAATTATATAATTAATTAATAGAAAATAACTAGAAACTTTTTTAAATCTTTAATTCATTAGCTGATTTGATTATAAAGGACAAAAATACAAATTATCAATTTTAAAATTGAAAAGATTTCAAATAAATGAAGTAAAATAAAAACATTATTATATTTTATTTATTCAACTATGTCAATGAAACTGACCACTTAAATGAAAAAAATTTACAAAAATATAAATTATCCAGAGTAACAAAATGAGAAATACAGAATATAAACAACCATTAAAGAATGTAATTACACAAGGTAAAAAAGGAACCTCCAAAGGAAAAAAAAATCCAGGACTAAGTGGATTCAAAAGGATATTCCACCAAACATTCAAAGAATAAATAATTGTATTATTACATAATTACCCTCAAAAACTGCAAATGAATGGATTCTAGCAAATTCCTTCTCTAATAGAAATATGGTCTTGATATATAAACCAAGTAGAGTCTAAACAGAAAAAAATAGATACCAATATCCTTAATTAGCATTGATATAATATATATCTGTGTGTGTATATATATTAAAAAAATTAAAAATAATGTAAATACTAACATTTAGATTTGCATAAGGAATACATGGCGGGTTTGTCATTATTAATGGCTATAATTTTAATTAATAATATTAATAACATTGTTATCCAAAATTCAATGATTATTTCAATAAACATTTTAAAAATCTGATAAAATACAATTGTTATTTGTTTCTAAAAATACACTAAAATTTAGAATAAATAAATGCTATCTTAAATTGAAAAACAGCATATATTTCAAACCAAGTGCTATCATTATATTTAATAATACAATCCTTTAAAAAACAAACTCCAGGTGAAATGACCCCTTGTCATTATTTCCATTTGATACAAAGCAACTGATGGTATGTATGGTTAAATGTTGGGCCTGGAGTCAAGAAATTCTTAGTTTGCATCCAGTTTCAGATATTTATCAGCTATGTGATCCTGGCCAAGTCACTTAACTTCTATTTGCCTCAATTTTCTTATTTTTCTAAGTTTTTTGCAAGGCAATGGGGTTAAGTGGCATGCCCAAGGCCACACAGCTAGGTAATTATTAAATGTCTGAAGCTGGATTTGAACACAGGTACTCCTGACTCCAGGGCTGGTACTCTATCCACTGTGCCACCTAGCTGCCCTGCCTCAATTTTCTTAATTAAAAAATGCGGACAAAATACTATCTACCTTTCATCATTATTATTAGTATCAAATGAAATGATTGTAAAAAACACTTATTTTAGCCCCCAGTACATAGCAGATATTGTATAATTTCAAATTTTCTTCTCTACTTGAAGTGCTAACTAGAACAATAGAAAAAAGAATTTGAATAAATAGGCATAGGAAAATAGGAAGCAAAATTGTCACTTTTTTGTATTTGATGTCACCCCTAAAGAATCAAATAAAAATATAATTGAAATAATTATTTCAACAAACTTGTAAGACCTAAAATAATCCCTAAAATAATTCATCAGCATTTCTATATATAATACCAATAAAATCCAGTAGAGTTAGTAAGAAAAGTTCCATTAATTACAGAATGCATAAAACACTTGAGGATCTACCTCCAAGGTATGCTCAAGAACTATATAAGGTATCCCCAAAATTCTAATAAGAGTTTTACAATGTCATTGCTTAAATAATAATAGCTTAACCAGATACCTTATATAAATGAAAACATGAATTACTATTCTCACAATTAAAATAGAACTAAATAATTGGTCAAAATAGTCATTGCTCATTTTTAGGATGGCAATATAACTACAATTATGATAGCACTTGTATTAATTTAATTATTAAATGCTATACCAAACTATTAAAGAATTGTTTTGTAGAAGTAGGAAAAATAATAAAAATTTTGTAAAAGCAAGAAATTCAAGAATCTCAAGGAAAATCAGAAGGAAGTAGGTATTTATCAAGTGTTGTCTATGTTTTGAAGTCTGTATTAAGCACTTTATAAATATTATCTCAACTAATGGTCACCACAGTCCTAAGAGGCAGGTTCTATTATTGCCCTCATCTTATAGTTAAGAAACTGAAGGGGGCAGAGATTGACTTTATAAGAGTCACACAGCAAATAAGTGCTAAGACTGAATTTGAACTTAGTTCTTCTTGACCCAGCATTGTATTTACATTGCCATCTGTTTGGTTAAAAATGTGAATAAAAATTATGTAGCTGTGCCAAATCTCAAACTATAATATAAAATAATAATTTTCACCACTATTTAATACTGATAAAAAATGGGTATTGATCAAAATAAGTGACCAGGTATACAAGAAAAAAGTAAATTTCATATACATATATATATATATATATATATAAAATTGTAAATACATATAAACTATGATATACAATAAACTCACAGACTCTAGGTAATGAAATAAAGACTCATGACCTCACAGAAATCCCTTAGACACACTGAACAGAAGTTTGGAAGAAATTAGATTTAGACCAAACGCTTTGCAAGTTATACCAAAATAAACTCCTAGTGGATATGTGATCAAGATTAAAAAAAGTCAAGTCATAAATTTTTAAAAAATTCATTTTGAATACCTAGCCCATAGGGGTTACATAATAATTTTGATAAATTTATTGTAATAATTATAGTATTTCTATCTACAAGATATTTTTTTACTATGAAGTAGGTAGTACAAGTATTATCCTTATTTTACAGATGACAGAAATTAAACTGAGAGAAACTAAGGCATTTGCCCATGGTTGTACAACTTCTAAGTAATACAATAAAAACTCAAACACATAACTTAAGTTACAAGTTCAATATCCTTCCATTGCTTCTACAATAAGAAAGAATGATAAAGAATAATGCCTATTATATGAGGCTAAAAATTATAAAATGCAATGCAGAGTTCTAGCTCCAATCCAAATTTGCACAAATAGCAAGTCAAGACACTAACAATTTGATAAGACTGTTGGGTTACAAAGACAGAATAAAAACCAGGGCTTGCTTACAGGAATTCACATTTTACTAAGCTCCTTTGATACACCATGAAAGAAAAATATCCAGTTTTGGCACTAAAGGGTTCTAAAGGACACTATCAACCCCACTTCAAAAATTAAGGGCCTGAAATGCTATGGCTTAGCTGAACTGTCATATATTTGAAAGCTTAACTAGTTTACCTTTATGATCTTACAAAAGAGAGCAAAAATATCATAGCCTCCAGAGAGAGAATAAACAATCAATCAAACATTTTCTGAATGCTTTCCGCACATCAGGACTTGTTCAGTGAGCTTATGAGAGCAAGTATGAATTAGTCCCTGCCCTCAAGGAGCTGATGGTTGAGGGTACTAGAAGATAAATTCTCAATATATCTAAAGGGCAGAAAGATACAAAGTATGAAAAAAAATCAGTCTATATTTTTAAAGATAACATAGGTTCACAGAATGGCCATGGAGGAAAATTAGTACAAAATTTAAATTGAAGAGAATTTTGTTGTTGTTGTTGTTGACTAAAAAAAATGGACTGATTTAAGGAAATTCTTTTTCCTTAAAAGGTAGTTGTTTTTAATATTTAATTTTATTTACTTAGTCTCCTATTAAAAAATTACAGTCAGTATATTATCCCCAGTGATAACCTAGTATCAATGAACTCCTTCATAGGAAATCATCTGAATATCTTTATGGAATTAGGTACCAAGAACAAAATTTTAATATTTTTTGTCCTTCCAATGAAAGTTTTGGAAGTATCATTCTTTGAGTTTCACTGTGATTCAAGCCAATAAGTGCTTATTGAATAACTATTACCTGCAGGATTTTTGATAAGTATAGCAATAACAGCAATGACAAAAAATCCCATCTATACTCTAAAAGTAATGAGTTTACATTTGGATGTTTTTACAAGGAGGCATACTGATAGAAACCACTAAAAATGACTGAAATAACATAGTGAATATCTAAACAACATTTTTGTCCCATATGTGTATCCTTAATTAGCTTATTACTACTGTTCAAGGTATTCAGAGGTACCTGATATCTACCCTAGAAAGGCACAATTTGAATTTTGATCTCAAGTATAAAACAGGTAAGCCTCAGACTTCAGGAGTCATTCAAGTGAATATGCAATTGTGTTAGAGTGAGGAATTTCCTAACTGGATTTCAAGTGTCCTGTGGCATGTGTCACATCAGACTGAAAAGAACTCTGGATGCCTGTGTTCCAGACTAGTTTATATGCCCTTGATTTATCCTTTATTTAATCATTGATATATTATACATGATTAAGAAATTAGCTTTGCTTTTTCTTCTCAAATAGAAAAGTCCTGTTATATTCTAAATTAGTGCATTCTGGCTCATGTGCTCTGAATCAAGAAATTTTAAAATATAAATTATGTCTTTAATATTAACTATGATGGCAACATAGAATAGCTAACTAACTAATCAAAGTCATGCCCCTCAATAGTTTTTCTGTTTAAAACATACTTTTGGAGTCCTTCCTCCTTACTTAGATAACCTAGGAAGGAGCCTTCTATACCTGAAAAACTGATTTCAGATCTCAAAAGAAAATATCATTTAAACTCAAATAAAGATCGGGGGAATGTTTGCTGTCCTTTGTATTCCTCCAATCACACTTTCTTTATACCTACCATTAATTTCTTGTGAAAGAAATGAAGTATTCTACAGAAGTCAAGTATTTTTCAGGACTTTTGCACAATAACTGTCACAGTGTATCACAGTTATACTTTAAAGGCTCAGTCATCACCCTGGCAAATTTGTTTTAAGTTTGTTCAAGTCTTATTGAAGAGTAAAATGGCATTGAATCACTACTAATAATTCCTTTACCTACACAGGCAAAAAAAAATTGATATCAAAGAATCAATGCTTGAGGTCCTTTCTACTATGAACATATAATACATCTTTTATATGATAAAAATAGGAAACTTGCTTCTAAAATATGAATTATTCACTACATTGTATAAATGTGCTTCTTTCATATTCACAAAACCCCAAAGTCAGTTATGTAAATTTCAACCTACACTAATTACCTCAGGCTTGAGCAAGCCAAAGCTGGTAGAAACAGTAGGGGGGGGAAAATGACATTTCAGGCTCTAGAAATACATTTACTAGATATTTTTCCAATAAAAAATATATTTACATTTTCTAAGAGTATAACTGCTAGATTTTGCTTCTGAGTAAAAATGCTTCCCTTTACTTCTTTTCAGCCTGAGACTTCTTCAGTATTTCTGATTTTTTTTTCCTTTTGAGTCTATAGTATATTTGGAGACTAATGATGACAATATAGAATCCCCCCAAATATGAGCTATTAAATTTTGGTTACATGGCTGTCTACTCTTCTGTATTTGAGGGTTTTCATATTAAAGTATCCCTGATATTTTATATTACATTTCATTATCTATTCTTCTGAGAAGAAACATGGTGATCATTAGGGAAAACTAAACTGGTAATAGGACACAGAAGACATTCTCAGAATCATGAAGTGAGGGGTGGAAAGAACCTCAAAAGAACATGTAGTTCAAACCATATCTAAACAGGAATTCCTTTAAAGAGCTTTCTCAATATCTACTTGTAGAACTCTAATGATGGAATTATAAGCCAGTTAATTTTTTTCTCCAAATGTTAAGCAAAAATTTCCTTTCATAATTTTTTACCCATTACAACTCTAATCCTTCTGCCATATGATCATCCTTCAGATCCTTGAAAATATTTATTTCCCCCATACTGAGAAACCCTGATTTTTTAATTGATACTTTTTTTTAGTCCTCCCAGCATCCTGGTTCCCTCTGCTCTGAATGCATTCAAGGTTATCAATGTCCTTTGTAAAAATGTGGTATTCAGAACTGGACACTGTGCTAAAAATGGGAATGAATCAGAGTAAAATGAAATGATCAATCATATGTGCCTCATTTTTTAACTTTATTAAAGTAATATAATAAGTTCATTTTTATACCATGCCAAAATGTCTACTCATATTAAATTTGTGCAGCACTTAGGAACCTCAGATTTTTTTCCCCCCAAAAAGCTTGCTTAACAATGCATCTCCATCTTTAACTTGTACAATTGAGATTGGGAAGGCAAGTATGGAAATTAACATTTGTAAAAGTTATACTCTCATAAAATAATGAAAGCACAAACTTTCTGTGTTGGAAAGGAATGCAGAGGTCATCTTGTTCAATGAGTTCTGCATCAAGAATCCTCTCCATAATATAACCAAAACATAATCATCCTCCTCAACTTGAAAAACCACAAGACTCCTGAGCCAGACCATTCCCTTTGGACAGTGCTTTGAACAGTATCTGATATACAGCAAGAATTAAGAAATGCTAGTTTATTAACAGTTCTAGGAGAAAATTGATTTTTCCAAACACCATACCTCAGTTTCTACTTCACATCGTCCCCACACTGCTCCTCTTTCTATACATAGAGATTAAGTAAACAATTTTAATGTATCTTTCACATGAGAATCATTCAAATACTCAAAGACAGCCATCAGGCTACCATCTCCACTGCTCCCCAGAGTCCTCCTATTCACTGCAAACATGCTACATTTCTTTGAACCATTTGGAAACTTAAAGCTTTTCACTATTTTAATGTAATTTCTCCTTAATTTAATGGTTCTTATTGTTGTTATTTTCTAAGATATGATGTTCAGAAATGAGCATGATACTCCTCCAAATGTGGTTTAACCGAGGCAAAGTACAGATGACTCATTACATACCTAGTCTTGAAATCTAGGCCTCATTTAAACTGAGACTAACTCAGTTTCTTTGGCAGTCATATGATAATATTAACTCTGGTAGAGCTTTCAGTATATTAAAATGCCCAGATCTTCTTCAAATGAACTACTGTCACACTATGCTTATTCTATATTGTTCTTGTGTTTGAAGAAATAATACACTTGTAAGTTTTCAAGCTCATTTTCAAACTCACATAAAACTTGACATTTTTCTTGTTAACTTTTATCTTGTGAGGTTTGTATCATTGTTTTAGCCTGTCAAAAGCTTTTCTGGATTTAAAGTCATTCAACTAACACATTGATTCTAATACTTAGCTTCATGTCATCTGAAAATTTGACAAACATACCATCCATGCATTTACCCAACTGATAAATATTTTGAATACCACAGGGCAAATCCTAGTCACATGGAATGTTCCACTAGAAACTTTCTTATGAATTAATATTAAACTCCTCATGAAACTTCGGTTCTGGTCATTCAATAAGTTCTCAATTTATATAACTATACTATTAATTAGCCAGTTTTATGAACAGATTCCCATGATTTGTCATTCTAAGAACCCTATCACAAAAAGAACTTTATTTAGTGTTATCAATTTTCCATGAAATAGTTTGTGTTCATCTATTCCTTAAGTAGACATTCATTAATAACCATGTCTTTTATAACATATTCAAGACTTCTTCCCAAAATCAGAACCCCTCACCTCAGAATTATGCTCATTGATCTAAAGCTTATAGGCCCTAATCTGTCCTTTTTAAAAAAAATTATGTCAGTATTTCCTATGATGAAGTCCTAAAAACACTTCTCCCATTCTCTACAATCTTCCAAAGATCACTAATAATGACTCATCAATCATATTTGCCAGATCTTTCAGTACCCTGGGATGTAGTTTGTCTGGGTCTAGTGACTTAAACTCACTAAGGGCAGGCAGATGGTTTTGTACTATCTTCCTAAATATTTTGGGTATCTTTTCCCTATTAGTTATTTTGTTCTGTACTTTCCAGTCCAAAGAACATTCTTCTTGGCATAGAAAACAGAATTAAAATGAGAATTAAATAGTTTGTCTTTCTTTCTGCCTATCATACTCATCCTCTCAGTTTTGTCAATAATATTAACACATCTTTGAGCCACATATTTTCAACAATGTTGGCAAAAGCAAGAAAATAAAATTTGCTTTTTGATTGTTGTTATTAATTTTCCAAACAAATCTCAGCTTATTCTTATCTTTAGTACTGCTCACATTTTTTAAAGTAGGAACATGTCATCATTTTGTGATTATCATCTGCTTGTTGACTCCCCTTCTTGTGCCCTGATGTTTTCTACAAGTATTATCAAGATCTAAATTAAGCAATGAGTTCCTAATACATCATCATATCTTTTGCTAACAATTGAAAATGGCTTTATATGTCATCACATTCAGCCTCTTCATTTTATAGATGAGGAAAACAAGGCACAGAGATGTAAAATGATTTGCCCAGTTTACTTACCACAATTCAAAACTGTTTAAGGCAGGATTTGAGGTGGGTTTTTCTCATTTCAAGGTCAGTATTTTATACCATAATTCAAATATTCATATCATTCTTCTTAGGAGATAATTGATTTTTTTGAACATCATGCCTCAATTTCTAGCACTGTACCCCTTAGAAAATAGTTTGTTTTTGTTCAGTATGTCATCCCCATGGACTTACCTTTGCTGTAGAATTTTAGGGCATAGAATTCTAATTATACTTTCTCTAAACCTTCAAAATCTGCTCACCTAAAATCTAGGATATTCTTCTGAAGTTCAAAAATCAGTACAGGAAAAAGAAGAACGAATCAATAAGAACCAGTAGTTACTTAGGATGCTAAGACTGGCAAAGTTGTTAACACCTCTTCTTTGTTCCTCACAACAGTTCTGTGATGTAGGTGCTATAATGATTGCCATTTTACACATGAAAACTGAGAGAGACTAAATCACTGACCCAGAGTCACCCTCCTAAAAAAGCATCAAAAGCAGAATTTGAATTCAGGTACCCATAAAATCAAAGTAGATAATAGAATGGATTAGAAATCAGAATTCAAGAAACATATTTGAAACAGAAACACACATAAAGTTAAAATAAGGCACTGGTACATAATCTATTATGCTTCAGCTGAAGTAAAAATTGTAGGTTTAGCAATCATGATCTCAGAAAAAACAAAGGAAAAAATAAATCTAAAAAATAAATAGAGAAATTACATTTTGTTAAAAGACAATATAGATAATAAACTAATACCAATACCAAACTTAGATGCACCAAATGCCTTAGCATCAAAATTCATAAAGGAAAAGTTAAATGAATTACAGGAAGAAATAGCCAGCAAAATTATACTAGTGAGGGATCTGAGCTTTTTCTTCTCATGCTAGATAAATTTGAGCTGAAGAAATCTAACCGTAAAATAAATAAGAAAGAAGTTAAGGAAATGAACAAAATCTTAGAAAAGTTAGAACTAATATAAATTTGGGTAAACTGAATAGAAAAAGAAAACATTTTACATGGCACACACAAAAAGATTGCCTATGTATAACTGAAAAAAATGAAGAAAATATAAAGTACTCTTAGGGGGGAAAAAGACTGACCTGGAAAATAGATACAGAGAGATAATTTACAAATTATGGATTTATCTGAAAGTCACAATCAGAAAAAGAGATGGGGGAATATCATGAAGGAAATTATTATAGAAAACTGTCCTAATATCCTAGAACAAGATGAAATGTTACATGAAAGAATTCATCAATCTCCCCCCCCAGAAAGAGATCCCAAATTTAAAAACTCCAAGAAATATAATAGTAAAATTTCATAGAAAATACTGAAAGCTGTCAAAAAAGAAGCAATTTTTATACCAAGCAACCATAATCACGAATATGCAGATATTCCAGCAGGCATAGGATTAAACCAAGAATTCAGCATATTCTTTCAGGGAGGAAAGGATGGATTTTCAATGAAATAGAGGACTTTCAAATTTACCTGATAAAATGACCACAACTGAACAGAATTCAAATGTAAGACACAAAAGATGTATAAAAAGGTAAATGCAAAGGGGGGAAATGTTAGTCAACAAGATTAAACTGACTCATTCCTACAAAGGAAGATAATACTTGAATTTTTGAGAGTTATATTTCTCTTAGGACAATGAAAAGGAAGATGCCCAGAGGGTGTGGATACATATTGAATATAATGTTATAATATTTTAACTCATGAAGTAATATTTCTAATTTGATTTTGCTTTTGGTTCTTGAGAAATGTATTTCTAATGGGACAGTTGAGGGGAACGTAGTTGGACAGAGTGTGTCAATATGAAGTTATTATGATGTGCTGAAGCTTATAAATCAATCAGTCAATCAAACCTTGAGATTTGTACTATCAAGACAAATTAAAAGAGTATACTATGACAGAAGATGTAGATACAGAGCAGGTATAAAACAAGACATAAAAAAAGAGAATTATCCCAGGAGAATAAAGAAAGAGGTATTAGAGCATAAATAACACCCACATGAAGAGGCAGAAAGGAAACATTATAGTAAAGGGAAAGAAGGGAGGGTGTGAACACTGAGTAAATCTTACTCTCATCAGATTTTGTTCAAAAAGAGAATAACATATATTCCCATTTGGGTTTAGAAATTTATCCTAGGGGACAGCTAGGTGGTGCAGTGAATATCATGCCAACCCTGGAGTCAGGAGTACCTGAGTTCAAATTCCACTTCAGACACTTAATAATTACCTAGCTGTGTGGCTTTGGGCAAGCCACTTGACCCCATTGCCTTGCAAAACCTAAAAAAAAAAAAAGAAAGAAATTTATCCTATCTTCTCAGATGAAGAAATCTAAGCTATCTATAATCATATGAAAAAATTAATCTAAATCATTATTAATAAGGGAAATGCAAATTAAAACTTCTCTGCATTACTACTACTGGTCTATATCCTGAAAAGATGTTGAAAAAGGGTAAAAATCACATGTACAAAAATATTCATAGTGGCTCTTCTTGTAGTAGCAAAGAATTGAGTTACATATATTAGAATACATAGAACACTATTGTTCTATAAGAAATCATGAGGGACAGGATTTCAGATAAGCCTGAAAAGACTTGCATGAATTGATGTTGAATGAAATAAGTAGAGCCAGAAGAACATAATACATACTGAAAACATGGGCTGATGATCAACCATAATAGGCTTGTTCCTTTCAGCAGTGCAACAATCAAAACCAATTTTAAGTGACTTGTGATAGAAAATACCATCCATATCCGGAGATGGAACTGTGGAGGTTAAATGAAGACCCAAGCTTATTATTTTCATATTTTTAAAGTTGTCTTAAGTATTATGTCATTGTTTTATCTCTAATGATTCCTTTCTTCCATTTGGATCCGATTCTTTTCTAACCTGATCAATATGGACCTATGTTTAGCATAGTTATAAGTGTAGAATCTTTATCAGATTGAATTTTGTGAGGGAGAGGGAAGAAGGGAAGACAGGGAGGGAGAAAAATATAAAATTCAAAACTCACTTCCGCAGCATATATACTAAAATTGGAATGATACAGAGAATATTAGCATGGCCCCTATGTAAGGATGACATACATTCCATATTTTTTGCCAGATTTGGGGGGGGTTGAATTGTAAAATTACAAAAAACAATAAAAAAGAAAAACAGTTAATTGGTAAACACTACTAGTACATGTAGTTGGAAAAAAATAAATAAAATATTTTAATAAAAAAAGAAAATGTATCCTATCCTACAGGGAAATAGGCTGGAGGGGAAAGAAAAAGGAGAGGTTGATAAAAGAAAAGTTAAGATAAAGTTAAAGGGGAAAGGGAGAGGAAAGGGGAAGAGAACTGATAGAAGGAAAGGCAGATTGAAAGAGAAAACAGTTAGAGGCAAAGCACTATTGAGGAAGTATAACAAGGAAGGAGCGAGAAAAGTACAAAGAGGGAGAAGATTCAGAGTAATTTTTTTTTACATTTTTTTCTTTAATCATATTTTTCCCCTTAGTTCTAATTCCTCTTTCACAATATGACTAATCTGGAAATACAAACATGATTGTACACACACACATATATATATATATATATATATATATATATATATATATATATATGTACAATTTATACTAGATTTTTCAAAGCCATGGGAAGAGGAGAGAGAAGAGATGGTGGTAGAAAACGAGAGGGTAAAACTCATAAATTTGCAAATAGATGAATGTTAAAAATATCTTTTAATGTAAGTGATAAAAACCAAATAATGTGTCCATTTGTCAGCATATTGGGGGGGGGAATCCCTAAACAGGTGAAAGGGGATAGGGGAAAATTCAGCAAATTTGAGTTAATTCTTACCTTTTCATCTAAAATAAACTGCGTAAAGCTAAAGATAAGGTAAAACCATTTGGATCTTTAGAGGTACCAAATTGTCCCTAGACTTAATAGGACCTAATTAATATAATGCAATATTCCTTTGGTCTTCAAGTCTTTAAAAAATCTGACTCCAAAATCTTAATAGATTCATCTTTCCCCACTCTCATGATCTTTCTAGATAAATGTGCTAGAGGAATTAACCATCCCTTATATTCACCCTATTCTCTCTTGTTGGTCATTCCTTGTTAACTATTATTTGTCTAGAATGGACCCTTCCCACTCCCTTACCAATCTTTAATGTTGAATTTCCTCTCTTTTCTCAGATACTATTATGATAATTAAACTTTTAATGATCCTAGCCCTATTACCTCTTGACTCTAAATGAAAGAGATCAACATCTCCTTAAATCTCTCATTGACTTTGTCTGGACTTCTTCATTCTATTTATCACATTTTTCCCTTATGATATTTCACTTGTATACATGCATTTTCTTTGTCTCCCTTTTAAAAAATAGATTTTATTAATACATTTTGTTCTACATACTCTAGAACTTCTCCTGTCTCCCTCTTTCCTTCATTTGATCAAAGAGCCATTCCTTAAAATTAAACCAAATAAAATTTAAACAAAGAAAAAAAGATGAAAATGAATAAAATTCAAATACAATTTCAATAAAACTAAAAACACCACAAAAATCTGGTGGTATGCGCCATGCTAAATACCTGATGATCCTTTCTCCTAAAAAGAGTGCCCCATTCTATTTTAAGCCCCTTGAAAACAGAGTTTGGCTTTTTCTCTGTCTTCCTAAAACACAGAAAGCACTTAGCACTTGCAGAATTAAATGCAATTGAACTGACTAAAGGATATGCATTTGATAAAAATTTGAGTCATGCATATTATTCTTTTATGGCCTTATATTACATTTTGTAGTGCTTATTGCCCTTTTATGTCCCTAAATTCATTAACAAATGAGAAACATTTATCTTTTTATCTCCCATCATTTTTGAAATAATTTATTCCCAATAAAATCCTTAGGGTAAAATATCAATTCCCACCCTTCTCACCATGAAAATCAATTATTACGAATTATCCCATTCTCCACCAATACCATGAAACTGTTTTGCTACACTTTCATGTATTACTGTATACCTGTTGAAGGAGATTCTGTCATATAAAAATAATTGTAGCCATCTCATGATTTTCAGATAAAGCACAGGGTAGGGATATGTAAGATAAGAAGAAATTAGAAAAATCAGCATTCTTTATCTTATCATTATTAATTAAAATTTATTAAAAATGATTTTCTGACTATGGCTAAAGAATTACAAGCATTTTACTGATTCTGTATCTTGCAACTATTGTAACAAAAAATTACAAAAAATATATAATATATCTATGACTGTTTTCAAAACAATGCTGTTCCTAAATTTCATCTAAGTAACTGGTAGCAAGTGAATAGAGCACTAGGTTTGCAGTCCAAAAGACTCGAGTTGAAATTTGGTATCAGAAACTCACTATCTGGATAACACTGGACAAGTCATTTAACATCTGTTTACCATTTACTGTATGGGAATAAGAACAGGACCTCCCTTGCAGAGTGGCTATGAAGACCTTACTGAAATGATATTTGTAAAATATGTTTAGCATAGTACTTAACCTATACAAATACTTACTCTTTCCCTCCCTTTCTCCATATTGAATAACCTAAAACAAATTATTAGATTTATAAAATGATCTTTCAATCCCCTTATGTTATTAAAATTGCAATTATTGAGTATCATCTTCAATGACTCCCTTTACCTATTACTTGTAAAAGGAAGCTCAAACTCCTTAATGTGGTATTTAAGATACTTAACAAACTAGCACCATCTGACATTTCTATCAGTTCTGTCTATATGCTCCATTCTTTAGTCAAACAATACTCCAGATGTTTTTTTCATTCTGTTCCCTATCTTTACTATGCTATCTCCTTTTCCCTCTACCTAGTGAAAGGTATCTATCCTTTGAAATACAATTTAAATGCTCTATTCTTATTAAGAGTTTCTTCATTCCTCAGGCCATTAATGTTCTTCCACCATTGACTCTCATTTAGCACTTCATTGGTATATCTCAAAAACTTTTTTCTTAGTTTATGTTTTATTACAGCAATTTTGATAAGTATCATAAATTCCGAATGGCATGAACATTATTTAAATATTACTTCTCCT
This sequence comes from Macrotis lagotis, assembly GCF_037893015.1. NCBI lineage: Eukaryota > Metazoa > Chordata > Mammalia > Peramelemorphia > Peramelidae > Macrotis > Macrotis lagotis. The sequence continues at coordinate 523,697,254 of NC_133666.1, read as the reverse complement.
CCAAGGTCTAGCACATAGTTCCCTCTCAATAGCTTTTTTAAATAAATGTTTGTTGTTTTAAGAATAAAAGAATGAATAAAGTAATGAAAGTTAGCAAGAAGTTGAAGGGAATGATCAAAAAAAGAGAAATATACTGTTGTTCTATTCCTTTCTCTGTAGCAAATTTTAGGTTAATGATATTATTGTTACAGGAACATAGGTTCTTAATGTTGAATTTGTAGGGGTCATAGACAAAATGAGATCTAGGTGACAACTGAATTCAAAGATACATGAAAATTGCTATTATAATATACTCGACAATTGTTTGTCCAGTTTCTTCTTGAAAACCTTTAAAGAGATAGCACTCATCATCTCCAGAGGCTGCCCATTTCACTTCTGAATAGTTCAGATTGTTAGAATATTGTCTCAAAAATAAGCCCAAATATGTCTGCAGTTTATATATTACTTTTGTGTATTTCCTCTGAAGTCATATGTAATATGTCTAATCCCACCTTTACATAAGAACCTTTCCTATACTAAAGGACAGCTATCATGCCCCTCCAAATCTTTATTTCTCCAGGATACATATGCCCAATTTTTTCAAATAATCTTCAACTATTAGAGTTATTTGCCTTCATCATCTTAGTTGTCCTCCTCTAGAGACTACCCTTCTTATCATTGTCTTTTTTAAACTATAGAGGTATTATCATCTTCCTATTAACAGAAAATTCACCTCTTTCAATGCAGCCCAAGATTGCATTAGATTTTCGTGTTGCCACATCAAACAAGGGAATCATAATCAACTTAAAATTCACTAAAACCTCCAAATATTTTTCACAACAATAATTGTCTAAATGTTACAACTGCATATTTTATCTATAAATTGATGTCATTATTCCTAAGTACAAGGTTTTATATTAAACACAAATTAATGTTTTCTTCCTAAATTGAGCTCAATTCTGTTAGCCTGTCAAAATCAATTTGGATCCTCACACTATAATTCAGTGTGACTCTTCAAATTTAATGAATTTACAACTATAGCTTTATCAGCCAATGATAAAAAAATGTAAATATCAGAGGCCAAACACAGATTCATGGGAATACACCTGGAGACCTCCTGCCATGTTGACATCAAACTGTTAATAACTATTCTTCAAATCCAAACATTCAGAAATTTCATGTTGCTACTGTCTGATCTATATCTTTCCAGAAGAAAACTGTGAACGTTGTCTGTCCTTTGAAGTAGAGTTCAAATACCATATTTTCTATTAAGAATTCCTTCAGGGGCGGCTAGGTGGCACAATGGATAGAGCACTGGCCCTGGAGTAAGGAGTATCTGAGTTCAAATCCAGGCCTCAGACACCTAATAATTAACTAGCTGTGTGACCTTGGGCAAGCCACTTAACCCCCATTGCTTTGCAAAACAAAACAAAACAAAAAAAGAGTTCCTTCATTCCTCAGGTCATTATTATTCTTTCATCCTTGACTCTCACTGATTACTGTCTGAAATTCTTAGTGTCTGATATGAATCTTTCTTTTTTTATTATATAAAATAGATTTCATTTGTTTTCCAATTTCATACAATATTAGCATCTACCAATCATTTTTTGCAAGACTTTGAGTTTTATCATTTTTCTCCTTCCCTCCCTTCCCTTCACCTTTTCCCCAAAAGAAGGTAATCTGATGTAGGCTTTACATTTGCATCCATGATAAGCATAGAGCGAAATTTTTCTGTATCTTTCTAGAAGAATACTAGGAGATATTTTACCAAAAGTTTTGGTAAAACTATATAAGCAAAATACAAAACATTCTCCTCTTCAATTAGAGTAATAATCCTGTCAAAAAAGGAAAAAAAGTCAATCTGGCATGTTTTTTTTGTAATAAAATTTTCTTTATACATATTAACCAACATTTCTATGATCCATTCTAGCATTTTCCAAGGAATTAAAGTCAAGCTCATTGCCCTGTACTTTGGAACCTCTTTTTTTCTTCCTTTTGAAAACTGGGACATTTTCTTGTCTCTAGTCTTCTGGTATTTCTTCTACTTTCAGTGACCTTTTAAATATTAATGAGAGTGAACCAGCAATCACACCTGCCAATTCTTTTGGCACCTAAGGATATAGTTCATGTGGGCTTGATGATTAGAATTCATTAAAGGTTGATAGGTACTCTTACTTTCTCCTCACTTACCTTGGATTTCAACTCCCTAACCATTTTTGTTCTGTCATTTTACTTTATAATGAAAATAGAAACAAATAAAATTGAGTGACTGCCTTACTTAAGCTTTTTATTATATTTTTTCAATCAGCAAAAATCTTCTCTCCTTCTAATACCTCTCTAATTGAGAAACAAGGAAAAACAAATCCCTGTTACAAAAATGCAGTCAAATAAAACAAAGTTTCTCATTAGTATGTACAAATACATACACATTCATTTCTTATTAAATACTTTGAATCCATATATCAGGTGATTAATTTATCCTCTGGAATCATGGCTGATGAGACATGGATTACAGCTCCTAATTCAAATTGTTTATCTTTGCTATATTGTTGCTAATATATGTATTGCTCTCCTGGTTCTTCACTTCACAAATTCAATTTAGAAAGATAGTACAAATAATAAACTAAAGATGTATCCTCATACTTTCAGGTTCCTCCAATACCCTTGGCTTTCTTTTCATGATATTAAGCATGTGAAGTTAACAAATTATATGAACTAATAGACAGGGTTTGCCATTATATAATTATTGAAAAAGGATTATTGACTTATAATTGTGTCTTGGTTTACACACCAAAAAAAAATCTCTATCACATGAGATTAGATTCATATAGACCTTCTTAAATTGTGATACATGGACAGATTAAGAATTCTATGAAATTGGGGTGACTAGGTTGCTCAGTGGATAGAGCACCAGCTCTGGAGTTAGGAATACCTGAGTTCAAATCTGGTCTCAGACACTTAATAATTACCTAGTTGTGTGGCCTTGGGCAAGCCACTTAACCCCACTGCCTTGTTAAAAAAAAGAATTCTATGAAATGGTGTGGGCAAAAATGCATTATATTTTCTATTAAAATTTTGTATTTCTTTAATTACTTAAAAATACCCTCAGAGGGGTTCTAAAGGATTTAATAGACTGCTTAATTAATCCATGACACTTAAAAACCTATCATAAATATGGCAGGATTTCCAGAAAAATAAACAAATAAAAAAATTTTCTTCCCCTTCATAGTCCCAAACTATGTCAAAACAATAAGAGAATTGGACATGTGATTTTAGTGTTATACAGAACTCCCAGATGAGGAAATTCTCTCTACCAATACAGATTAGAATTTTTTTTCAACAAATGGTAAACTTACAGATCTGCCTGCAACTCTGACAAGAAATATATCAAATAAAGTAATGAAAAGAATGAAAATAGAATGAAAAGTATACTTTAATTTTTTTAAAAAGAAGGCCTTCAAAAGTAGCAGAGTGTCACAATGAAGGATCATTATGCTATGCATGGTTTTACCTATTCCTTTTCTTAATGCTTCCAAATTCTCCACAAATTGTGAAGTATGAAATACTTAGAATAGTATGGAATAATAATCCTGCCATAGATTCAGAATTTCAGTTTTTCCTCAATATTGGTACTTTACACAGATACTTTCTAATCTCTAATTTATGGTTGGTTAGTCTGGACATATCAAGTGACCAAAAATGTAGAAGTTGGTTACCCATGGAAGGAACATCACAATGCTAATTAAAAAAAAAAAGAAGGGAAGGAAGCCCTGACAACCAGGGTGAATCTAAGAGAGGCTTAATTCTCAAATAGGTTATAAAACTTGAATATAAATTCAAGATAAGAAAAAATCTAAAAGGAGAAATATGAATGAGTGAGAGGCCAAATCCAATTCTCTTTCATCATCTTAAGGTAACAAGGAATGTAAAATTGCAGTAGATTAAGATTACTAAACTAGAAAATGGGGAAAGGAAAGAAATGATTGTGGGGAAGGAATCATAGATAAATACAAAAGAGACTGACAAAAAAGAAAATAGACAAATTTTAAAAAGATTCTGATCAAATGAACCAATATTGAGAGATCAAAATTTCCTGGAGAAAAGAAATCTGGAGATAAGTCATTAAAACTTTTGAAACAATTTCCAAAACAGTTTAAAATAACAATAAATTAATTAAAATAATAAATGAAATAAATAATTATATGAATTAGAGCTATCACTGAAAAATATTAAATAAGAGAATAGAGAAATTAGAGAAATTCTCAAAAAATGAAATTATAAATTTATAAAATTATATATTTAAAAATCTATTTTATAATTATAAAGCTATCTTTTTAATGAGGGTAGATTTAGACAAAAGATGAAGGGGTAGGGAAGACAGCAAAAAATAAAAAGATAACAATATGCAAAGAAAATGTACTCTTTAAAAGTTAAGGAACACCCCCCCAAAAAAGTTAAGGAAACTAAGGTTGAAAATAAGATATAAAGAAATAACCTAAGAATTAAAAAAATGAATAATTAAAAGAAATACATGTTGAAATTTAAATTCCAAATATTATACTTCAGAAAAAAATAAGAGATAATTGCCTAGAAGTGATGGAAACAAAGGTCAAAATATAGCTTCACAGAATTCAGAGCATACTAACAATAAAAAAAATCATAAACTTAACAAGAATTCAAGTATTCAAGCTAATATATTTCAATATCAAACAACAAAAAGTATATAGAGTTAAGCATATTATTTTTGCAGTACAAGGACCTCAATTAGAATTACGCAAGACTAATTCTCAGTTAAGAGAAATAAAAAAATCCTTAGAATATTGCTGTGGAAAGCAAAAGACATTCATTTCTAATTTCTTTCTGTGGGGTAGGTATTTCTCATCACCCCTTTATATATCGTTCTGTCTGTCTGTGAGCCATTATCTAGATGGACCTAGATTGTGCACTGGTATACCCAGAAGCTATTTCCTCTGAAAAATATAGGATAAATAATAATCTTTGTTACAATGCATACCAACACATGCTAGGTATGTCTGTGTCTACATGTGCAATTATATCTCTTATAGCCATTCCTCCAACAAATATCCTAATTGCTATGGTCATTCTAATGAAATCAGATGAAATACTTTTAATATCCCTATGACCAACTTTAAAAGTTGTTCCCTGGGGCTGCTAGGTTGTGCAGTGGATAGAGCACTGGCCTTGGAGTCAGGAGTACCTGAGTTCAAATCCGGCCTCAGACATTTAATAATTACCTAGCCATGTGGCCTTGGGCAAGCCATTTAACCCCATTGCCTTGCAAAAAAACAAACAAACAAAAAAATTTTTTTTAATTAAAAATGTTGTTCCCTACATAAACAAATATTCCCTTTCTCAGGATGTAATGATGAGTTGTCAGCTGACAGCTATAGCATATTTCTAATTAACTTATTTATAGTAACTTTCTTATCTGTTTTTAATTTATATACATGGTTCAATGCTTTGAAATACTCTAAAACTTATACATTGAATCAAAATAAGCACAAAAAATACATAGCACAAAAAATACTTTGACTATAGCTACCCATATATTTATCTTATTTGACCTAGAATCATAGTATCTTGAAAATTCCAATATTCAAAACAGTAACTTGCCGTGAATAATCAATATGAACCATATCCAGATACCCCCAATCCCCTTGAACACAAAGCAAACCAAAGTTTAAAATAATAGGATCTGTTTCATCCACTTTATTTGATAATTTATATTTGTGTATTTTGTGATTATGACAGCTGTTACTAAATTTTTAAATGTCCATACAAGGTTTATTGTTATATAATTTGATAGCCTGCTATAGTCAAATTCACTGCTAAAATTTATATTCTGTATTTACAAATTATAATTTGATTATAAAAACTTCTGTAAAACTATTTTTTTAGGTTTTTGCAAGGCAAATAGGGTTAAGTGACTAGCCCTCTGTAAAATTATTGACCCTAAAGTAACTGAGATTTGCTTTGTCTTGATATCTATATTTCCATCAGATGCTTATGAAGTTTAACAAGAATCTTCTTTCAAAAATACTCTGGAAGGATTATACTAGCAGTCAGTGTTTAATTAGTTTAAACAACGGTTCTAAAGGAAGGGAAATTGTGTTTGCATGGAGAGAAAAGAGAAAGCTTAATTTGAAGTATGATTAAAGAACGAATAAAGGAAGAGAAGATAAAAGGTCAGAGGATGACAAGCAGGCCAAGGCTTAATGACACTGTTTTCTGGGGAAAACTGGGAAAAGTTAAACAGTAGTGGTAGGAATTCAAGACAATATCATATCACATTTTACCATATCACATTTAGACAGGTCTGCATATATTATGCTCTGTTGTTTTCTATCCATTTTTCATGACCTCATTTGGGATTTCCTTGGCAAAGATACTACAGTGGTTTGTCATTTCTTTCTCCAGTTCATTTTACAGGTGAGGAAATTGCAGTAAACAGAGTTAAGTGACTTTCCCAAATAGCTACTATCTGAAGTCATATTTGAACTCAGATCCTGTTGACCCAAGGGCCATTGCTCTCTCCATTGTGCCACCTAGCTGCTCTATGATGCTTTTATATTTATTGACTTCCCATTACAACTCCTCCCTAAAGAAGCTTACATTCTTCTTCAAGTCACCTAAAATTCAAGTCACTGTGTCAATATGAACTTAGGTACAATTATTTTCTATACTCTATTCCTTATCTTTTCCTGGTCAGAAGAACTGTGTCTTTAACTTTCCCTATACCTAAACTGTGATACAACTATGAAAAGATGCCCTTTTAATCAAGAAAAAGCTATCTTAGCAACCTATTCATTAACTCAATTAACTTTCCTCACATCTTAAGTAATCCCTCATCTATGTAGGAATGACATTTCTATATCTAGTTCTAGCATTTCCAAACCTGCTCCTGTTTAAGTGTACCTCTTTCATAAAACTAATGTTTTCATCAAATATTTTTAAATGTTGGATCTATAATTTCATTGAAATGGCAACTGAAATTCCCTCTATCTCCATAGCTTTCTGGAAATTTATAGTGTAGGGAAGTTGCCTGAGGCTTATTAAGTGGCTGGCCCATAGTCACAAAACCAGCATAGGTCAAGGGTTTAACTTTAACCCTAGCCTTCTTGATTTTTATAGGACTTTTTGAAAGTTTTCTCTCCTTCACACCATTCTATCTCTATATTCACAATTTGAACACAAAATTACAATGCAAAAATATAATCAAAAAATTTTCATCTGATTCAAATTCTTCTAAATAATTAAAGTAATTTAATTAGCACTCAAAGAAAACCAGTTTGGCAATGTTGTAAATTTGAAGTTCATCTGTTATTTTTAATGCCTTTAGTTCCTCTATCAATAAATATAATGAGAATTGGGGTTTTTTTAAAAGAAGAGTGGAAAACTTCCTCATTTTACAGATGGGCAAAATGTGAGGCTTATGTGAGGCTACCCAGCTAGTTGAGGAAAAGGTAGAATCAGAGTTTAGATTTTTCAATTTCTAGTCCAATGCTGTTTTGGAGGATTTTTGTTGCTTGATTTGTTTTTGGTGCAGGCCTGGGATATAATTGATATAGGTATTTGCTAATTTACAATTTTAAATAGCTGCCTGAGACACTGATAGGTTAAGTTACAGGATCAGAGTCATAACAGCCAGTATATATCAGAGATAAGACCTGACTTAAAGGCTAGCTGCTCTCTCTCCCATTCAGCACATTGCTTCTCTCTCTCTCTCTCTCTCTAATGTTCTTTGCATGATACTTTTTGAACTCATATTGTATTTCATAAAATGAACTTTACATCCATTTCCCTAAAAATGGTAAAAAATCATTTTAATAACCTTATGCAGACATGAATATGGGATTGAAACAGATTGAACTAGAGAGCACACCGTTAAAAAATAAAAGGTCTCTTAATGCAAATGCTGACAGCAAAGCCCCATTGGAAATCAGATGATTTGTCAGAAAGGTTCTGGCAGTTCAACAGGCAAGAATCCTATTCTGCTGTCTTTTTGAACTTTGCTTGTAAAACTAACTCTGTACATTAATGTGAGAATTCTGTATGTAGTGTGTGTAGTGCTTTAACCCTTGGGCTTCCAAATTTCTATTTTTATTCTGTTGACCAAAGAAATGTTTAAAAGATGATTGTTAAACTCATTTGCTCAGCCTGGGGCTTAATTATTCAGTTAGTTCACATTTGAAAGTATTATATTGTATCCAAAGGCAAAATTGATTGGTTTGTTTCAAGATTACTTATGTAATTATGCATAGATTAAATTAGTTAATTACAAATTGTCCTAGCTAAAATACATCTGTTGTTTTTTTTAAACTTGAAATAGAAAGTGACATTTAAAGGAGATAATCATTTTGTGCCTTCCTCCAATATAACAGTAAGTGCCCTGAGTTTTATATTTACTCTAGAAATATTAATAACTCTAGAATAAAAGGCTATGAACTCAAAATTTTATGCCTCACTGACAAACACAGATCTTTACATAGTGTTAGGAAAGAGAAAACAGATTAACATTTGTAACACAACTCAATGATGAAATATGAGTTTTATGGCTAGGTTGCACAGTGGATAGAGCACTGGCCCTAGAGTCAGGAGTACCTGAGTTTGAATCCAGCCTCAGCCATTTAATAATTACCTAGCTGTGTGGCCTTGGGCAAGCCATTTAACCCCATTAGCTTTGCAAAAACATGAAAAAAAAAATGAGTTTTATATGAAACTGTCAATGAAGAAAAGTTTAATTAAATTATATTCCTCTAGAATAGAGTGAACACTGAGGAAAGAAGCCAGAACCAGTGATCAAGAATATAGTCAGTCACTCTTATGAGAACATGTGAGTTTAGGAAGTCTTGACTACTTTATTAGTGCTTTGCTTTGCAATTTGGTAGATAAACTGAAAATACCTTCTGACTCTCTTCTGAAACTGATGGGGAGAAGATGGGTTATTTCTTCAAAACTTACATAGATAGTCTGACTGAACCAGGATTCTTAATTAGGATTCATATTCCTTCCTTGGGTTAGGTTACAGGGAGCCAATGACTTTAGATAGAAAAAAAAATCATTTTTCCCCTAATCTCTAGTTGAAAATTAGCTTCTCCTTCAACTTCTTAATAACATTATTCTGAGAAGACTCTAGTTCTCATCAGTCAAAGGAGTTTATTGTGTCACCAAAAAAAGGAAAATTAAAAACTTTTGGCATAGGGGACAGGTAGTGAACATGGTAGTAGTAGTAGGAGGAGGAGGAGTTTTAGAAGATGAGAAGTAAATGTACCATTTATATGCTTGAAGGTTTGCAAAGCACTCTACAAATCTTGTTTATCCTTACAACAACTCTGGATATAAATGCTTGTACTATCTGCAATTTAAATGCAGATGAAGAAAATGAAGCAGACAAAGGTTGAGCCCAGTATCACAAAGTAGTTAAGTATCTAAGGTAAATTTTGAATTTAGGTCTTCCCAGGTCCAGCTTTCTATCTACTACTCAGACTAATTTCTTTGGATAGAGAGTAGGCTTTGAATATGGGAGATTTTAATTCATGGGAGCCAAAAGATTTGTTTTATAGATGGAACACCTCATTCTGCCTCTGATATAAAATTTTTGTGTTCACAGGCAATTTTTCAGCAGCATAAGTGGGGAGAAGATATAATTATTCATTGACAGAAGGACTTTCCTTACCAAGAGTAGTACTCTATTGCAATGAAATCAAAGAACAAGTTCAAAATAAAGAAAAAGAAAAGAAATTATAGAAAAAAGTCTAGACAGACATAGAGTGGTAAAATGAAATTAACTGATAGGTGTCAAATAGTGTGTTATTTTATATGCTTCTAAAAAAAGGTTTTCATTAAGCAGGAACAAAAGTTGGAAGTAGGAAGATGATCAAGTACCATGATAGTTCCAACCAGAAGCATTATTCTCATTACTCAATATTCAGCTTCCAGGAAATCAAAGTCTTTGATTCTGGGAGGTGGGGGGGGGGTATGGTTGAACGTTTCAGAAGAAAGGGTGTACTGATGATTATTTGAGAAACATGTTTGGATTAATCATGGTGTTGCAGCCCAGTGTTACTTAAATGTTGTTGTAAATCATATACTGTGTGTTGCTATGTGTCTCTATTTTCTTGTCAGATATTATATACTGGCACTTTTTCTGGCACTGCTTGAGTCAAGGTGCCTTGTTAATATCCGAGGAGATATCTTACTCAGGTGCAAAGGACTCCTATAGCAACTAGACCATCACCAGAAGTCTTGTTTCCTAACAGGCAATTGGGTGAAGTGGTTCTGGAAAAGGCAACTGAGAAGGATGTCTTTGCACAAATATCCCTCACTGTAATAATTGTAATAATGCAAGTCATGTCACCATTAACTTGGTTGGCATGGCCTTCTGAGGTCATTATTCTTACTATCGGGATGTTATTTGATATAAAGTTAATGTAGACTTCAAAAGGACTGATGAGGTAAGATACAAAATTGAAGAATGATCATAAATTTTAGAATCCCACTAGGACAATATTGAATGTGAATGAACCAACATAAATATTTGGGAAAGTAATTTATTCTGTAGTGCTGGTAAGATGTCATGTCACCAAGGTTTAGGTCTGTTGAATGCTTATGAAACCTGTACAGGATATCAGTGGCATACCAGGAAGCTGAATCTCTTCCATTTGAATTTTCATAGGAAGATTCTGAAGATCACTTGGAAGGATAAGACACCAAAAACTTGAGATCCTCTCCTGAACTAATCTGTCAAGTGGTCAAACTATACTATAGAGATGGTCAGATGTCTGATGGACAGACCACATTGATTGAATACCTACATATGCTTCCCAAAAATTATTTTATGGAAAACTCACACAGGGCAAGTGCTCACATGAACTCTGGAATTAATTGTGCAGCATGGGAAACACTTGCACAGGACCACCCATCATGGTGTGCCCTCATCAAAATAAGATACTGTGTTCTATGAGCAAAGCAGAATTGAAATAACTCAAATGAGTTATATAAAGTCAGAGAATCCAATCCATATGATCACATGGTCTCTTTGTATCCAACCTGTGGTAGAGCATTCTGAGTTCATTTTGGTCTGATCAGCTAGCTAGATACTCTGTAACTTGATTCTACTATATTGATGTCATTTTGATCCTCTCTGAGAAGGAAGGGCAACATCAAACAAAACAACGAAAGTTAGTTATTTGTCCAAAGTTTTATGATAGAATTATTTTGAATTTGATCTGTAAAATGTGAAATAAGTTTCAAAATATATAAAATAATATAAATTAGAATAATTCAATGTAAATAATAAAATATATGAAGTAATACAACAAAATATATAAAATATAATGAGATAAACATTCTCCTTATTTTGCTAAACATTGTAAGAGCTGGCCATCTTTCATTAAAATGACTATTCATTTATCCTGAATGTGTTCTCAGTTATTTCTAGAAGTGATATGCCAGCCCTGGGGTTAGTATGAAGGAGAGAGGTGATAAAATACTTTTATCACTGAATCTGTTATCAGGATTAACTGAATTCAAATCCTCAGGCATTTATTAGCTACATGGTAAGACATTTAACCTCTGCCTGCCTCAGTGTCCTCATCTACAAAATGAGGCTACCAGTATCATTATTGTTAGTATAAAATAAGTTAATTGTTAAGTGTTTTGTAATCTTGCAAGTTCTATATAAATGATAATGATGATGATGATGATGACAACAATGAGGAAAGCAATCAAGTTATAAGAATAATATTCTCTTGTCAAGAGACTTAAAGATCTGTCAAGCAGGCTAAAAAGTTCCTGTTGCCCTATTTATAATAACTGTGAGATTTGATTTATCTACAGATGCCTTATCTGATTCAGTCACCAGCTCTTTATGTAACCTTGAGTAAGTCTCTCTAAATCAAATGCCTCAGTTTCTCTACTTACAAAATATAAGTAGCAATTCTTGCTATGTTTGGCATTTCACAGAGATTTTTCATAGATTAATGAGTCACTGAAGCTTTGAGCTACTCTGATCAAAGGCATTATATAACTACAAAGTATTATTATTATTTACCAGTAACTCCTTTTTATTGGGTCACTAATGAGTGTTGTGGTCAGTAGCAACTTATTAGAGAAAGAATGGAAGGCAAGTGCTAAGATGTCTGTTTCTCTGGAAACTTAGATATAACTCTTGTTAATATTAATTGGAGTTATGCAGACATAGTGAAAGTAAAACTTCCTTCCTGTAGCTTCAGTTTCTGGTTACGGCAGTTTCAGTGGGCCTGACCAATATGTTTTAGAACATTTTAATGTATAGTTGCAGTACCAATTGAGCTTTTACAAACTATATGGAATCTGTGTTTCACAGAGCTGAAAACCTGAACTGATCTATTAAATTTATTTCTACATGGTTTAGTCATAGTAGGAGAAAAGTGTTCTCTTTAATTTTTTTTTAAAAATCTACCTACTTCTTAAGTTTTTTAAATAGCTTAGAACTGCTATTTTTACATAGATATAATCTATTACCAAGGTTACTCCCCACCAAGACTTTAGGATTAAATAAACCAGGTCCAGTCCTCACAAGTGACTTTAAAAGAGGTTATTATCTTTCCCCAGCTAACTGCACCCAGTTAGAGTTTCCTCATGGAAAATCTTGTATATTCTTTAAATGTGGAAAAAAAGGTGCCAGCTTGCATTCAAATACTAAAGGTACCAAATGTATATTGAATACAGGACAGCCTTTATTATATCTAACAGAAAATATAGAATCATAAAGAATTTACAGGAGCCTAAAACCAGATGCAAAAGCATTCAAATAACCCATCAATTCCTTAGGAGAACTAAATTTGAGGTTGCTATCAGGCAATTCTTTGATATTCTAATTCTTCTTTCTATCTGAATCCTATATAATCTTTCCCAAAACTGATAATGCCACTCTGATTTCAAATAGAAGATTAATTCACTTTAGGGAATTTCATTTCAGACAAAAGCAAACATTGTCTTGTAATCACTTTGAGCCCTCATTAGAAAATCCCAAACACAGAGACAGTGGTCAATTTCTCTGACTAACTTCATATTTATATCTATCTCTAGATCATACAAAAATTAGCTTACTGGAAATGTTTGGGTAATAATAATAATAAGAACCATCCTCACTATCTCCTTTACCATGGCTAAATCTTATATTTTCTCCTTGGAGTTTTGTTGACACTTCATTCTTACTCCAATTTGTGGAACAACTGGGGTTTGAATTAATTTTAAATTTTATAAATGACTCTTCGAACATGACAACTTCCCTTAGTCTATAGGAAGAATATTCTTGTGCAACATAATTACAAGATGGCAAACATTTCTACATTTAGCTTAAGGTCAATGGGATTGATTGAAAATATTTATTTTAAGAGGATTAGATTGAGAAAAATTACACATTCCATATTTTGCTTCAATCTTGTCAAGCTTATAAGATTTATCCATTAGATCTGGGATTTCCCCTAAAACTCCATCTCCTTTACACAAACACACACACACACACACACACACACACACACACACACACCACAGAGAGAGAGAGACAGAGAGAGAGAGAGAGAGCAACAGAGAGTCTCTGATATATATGTTTATTGGATATTGTGTGCTTGAAAAAGGTATTTTCTGTTTTGAGGAGAAGGCACTCAAAGTTGTCACTAAGAGAAGTCAATAATCAAATAACTGATCTTTCTGAAAGTTTTCTAGTTTATTGATTATGAACCTATTTTCTAGTAAATTGTCCTTCTAGGCTGAAAACCAATTTTTCCTGTTAAGAATACTTTAAGAAATCTAGCTGAAAGGAGGAATTAGTAAAGATGGCATTTATTCAGTGACACTGTTAAAGAATTCCAATCTATGCATCCTGGTTCATAAGCAAAACCATTTAAGTCTAGGTCACACATTTCAGATGAGACAAGAAACATTTATTAATATTAGCTTTAGAAATGTCATTTCTTTCTTCTCACTCCCTTTCACATACTCCAATCACTTAATAGATCTATCAAAAATATATAAAGGAGCAGGGAGAGGTGTATGACTTCTAAAACTGCCTTAGTTGGATATCTCATGGAGACAGTATTCTCAGCCTCAGGCTGCTTTCCTAACTAAGGCCCATTCCTAAAATCAACAAAGCACTTAACACCTAAAAGCACTTCAGCTGAAATGTTTGTAAAACTAGTCCATTCTTCAGGACCTAAGTAAAATAAATGTTTCATGAGCCTAGCTTGTGAAATATGTAGAAAAGTTTTCTTGAGAATCAAAGTGGCTTTAGAGAAGAGCTGCTTAATAATGACAGCAGAAAGATCCACAGATCCCTTTATCCTTATATTAAAATTATAACCTATTTTCTATTCTTATAGTAGTCTAGAGGAAAAGAGGAATTTCTCTTTACTCCTACCACTAAATGACATCATTCATTCAAACACTTATTGACATTATGTGCAAGATACAAAGATAAGTAAGACATTGACTTTATCCTTAAGGAATTTACTGTCTACTTCCAGAAGATAAAACATATATGCCAGTAATGAGAACACAAGGTAGAATGAAACAAGTGCCAGAACAGAGATATAAACAAAATATTACAGGAGTTCACAAGATGAAAGTTATAATAGAAAGAGTCCTACCTTTGATAAAAGAGGATTCAAGTTCAAATCCAGTCTCTGTCATTCATTACCTGTGCCCTTGGGATATCATTTAATTTCCCTAAGACTCAGTTTTCGCCTCTGTAAAAGGAGAAATTTGCGACCATATAACATCTAATCCTTGCTATTCAATCATCTCCATGTCTGACCCTCCTTGTCCCAAGGAGTTTTCTTGGAAAACTTCTTGTTTGCCTTGTCCTTATCTAACTCATTTTATAGAGGAGGAAACTAAGGCAGTTAAGTGACTTCCCCAGGGTCACATAACATAAGTTATCTGAGGCTGAATTTGAACTCACAAAGCTGTCTCCTAGTCAATCGAAATCTAATTTTATCATAATATAAATCTGAGTTCAAGTCCCAGCTCTACTATTTGCTTCATTATGCAACCTTAAGAAGTCAATGCTAAAGTCAATGTTAAAGAATTCCAATCTATGTATCCTGGCTCATAAGCAAAACCATTTAAGTCTAGGTCACAGATTTCAGATGAGACAAGAAACATTTATTAATATTAGATTTAGAAAGCTAATATTTTTAATTTTTAGAAAGCAGATTTTTAATCTGCTAAACTGATGGAGGTGGGTCTAAATTACTTTTGTAAACTACTTTCTCCTCCAATTTATGTCTACAATTTTCTGTTTTATGATTTCTATTAAAGCAGAATTTGTTGCCTCCTGAGGAAGATTATTCTATTTTTAAATGGAAGAGAGGGGGATGAGACAAAGTTTCTCAGAATAGTTGACAGTAGTAATAGTTGTTATTACTATTTTATTTATTTTTAAGACAGCATAGTGGGAAAGAATTCCAGGAGAATGGAAAAGCAAAGATTAAAGTGACAGAAAAGCATCAATAAAGATCAGAAAACAGTTGCATGTACCCAAGTTTGGTGATGGTCAGTAAGACATGGTAGTAAATCTTTAACAAGTAAGTTTTTATTTTTTCTGGGGGGGGGGGGGGGGAAGGGATATCCACATAATACATTTTAATTTTAATTTCCATAATTTGTTGCATAATTTATCTAGACAAGCAATAACTCAAGCTTATTTATGGCATTTGTCAATTTCCAAAATAATGAATGATCACTCTGAAAATTTAACAATTGACACTCCTTGACCAACTTGAGCTTGCTCTAACATACATGGTATTGTAGCTAAAAGTGTATGGTGTAGTAGGAGGAGAGATTAGACTATTAATGAGATCTCACTATAAAAGAACTGCTTCCCTTGAAGAATTTTAAAAATAGCTAATTTTAATTTTGCTTTATTTTTTATTTATTTTATGGTAGTTAAAACCAATAAGCTATTACTAGATAATATAAACTTTTTCTCAATTTTTCCTATTCATCTGTAAAATGGATTTTAGCAGTTCCCTAATATTTGGGTAACGAGTTTTCATACAGAATCTACTTTGAGTGCTGCTTCAATAATTTAACCAATCACAAAACATCTATTAAGCACCTAGTATATAACAGATACTGCTCTACTTGCTAAGGACACAGATAAAAATAAAACAATTCTACTTTCCAGAAATTTTTATTCCACTAGAAGAGAATAGATAGATGGACAGACAGATAGATAGATAGATAAATAGATAGATAGACAAGGCAGACAGATATGTGTATATGTATATATATATATACATGTATATTATCTTATGTATATCTCATATACATTTCATATATATATATATATATATATAGTATAAAATATTTTTGATCATAGCTCTTTAACCAAAATATAAATTACAAGTTATATTTGCATTATACATCCATATACACACAGAGGCACCTATTAGCACCTAAATAGAACCTAAGCATTGGACCTAGAGTTAAGAACTAAATTTAATCTGACTAAAGAAAACTTACTAACTATATCACCATGGGCAAATCTTTTAATTTCTCTTTGCCTCACTTTCCTCAAATGTAAACTGGGAATAATAGCATTTACCTCATAAGGTTGTTGTGAGAATCAAAAGAAATATATGGGAAAATGTTAAATACAGTGGGTGGCATATAATAGATCTTTTTAAAATGCTTACCCCTCCAAATTTGTATGTACATTTAAAAGAATTTGGTCTAAGAATACATATTGAAAAAATTAAATCAATAAAAACACCCTTTATAAAGACCATGATATGGAAGTATAAGACTAATTCACTGGATAACTCATTATGTCAAAAGAAAAACTATTCTATTTTGGACAAATTATTAAAAAAAATTGTTCTTTTATAATCAAAATATGTGCCTTGCTACCCAATGGTCTCTTCCTTTGTAAAGGAAGGAATTCTAAACAATATCACATCAATTCAGTAAGCACTTATTAAGCACCTACTTTATTCCAGGCATTATGTTAAGTGATAGGGATACAAAGACAAAAATATGAAAATATGAAGATTAACTGACCTCAAGATGTTTTGACATTATTCTGGAGATATAATATGAACACAGAAAAGTAAATTCAACATACATATATATATATATATATATATATATATATATATATATATACACACACACACACACACACACACATACATGCATATATATGTAAAATATGTGTATGCATACAAACCTACACACACAGACTCAAAGAAAATGGAGAGGAGCTAACTGGAGAAGCTAGGCAAGACTTCTAGGAGGACAAGGAACCTATAAGATGAGTCTTGAAGGGAGGTAGATATGAGAGCCAGCATTCCAGTCATGGAAGACAACTGGTGCCAAGGCACTGAGATGAAAGATAGAATGTCATGCCTGGAGAACAAGAAGTGAATCACTTTGGCTCAAAGATAGAATATGCAAGGCAGAGAAATACAAAATGAATCTGGAAAGATCAGCTGGAGCCAGATTGTGAAGCACTTGAAATTTCCAGCAGATGAGTCTGAGATTAACCTGATATTTTTTGAGTAAAGGAGTGACATTCCTTTAGGAATATTATCATGGCAGTGGTGTGTAAAGGGGAGAAGCAAGGACACTATCTAAAGAGAGAATGTTCTAGATCCTAACCTTCATCTCATATAATCTCTAGTTTCTTTCAATCTTCATTTTACTTATGAGTCTTATTCTAACCCATCCCCAATATTGCTAAATTACTTTGTATTTTATTCATTTATCTATATTTGGGTTGTTCCTCCCAATAGAATTCTTCCCAATTGAAAGTTTTTGAGGGTCTGGAATGTAATAGGCATCTTATAAATGTTTGTTTAATGGAACCAATGAAAGGTTGTTCTATTTGGCTCTTGTATGAAAGAATGCAAGAAATATTTATGAAATAAATTTGTAAAGACTTGGCACCTAGTGAAAGTCAAGGATGACTCTGAGGGAATCAACCCAGTTGATTGGAAGCGTGAAAGTGATTTTTTTGACAGAAATAGGGAAGATAGGAGGAACAAAGGGTTTAGAAGAGCATAATGAGTTCAGTTTTACATTTGTCAGATATCTAAGGAGCAGTCAGATTGAGATGTGAGGCAGACAAATTGGAGAAATAAGACTGGAGTTCAGAAAGATGAATGATGAATATTGGATGTATAGAACTGTGATTTCTCTATATAAAATGAATGACAGGAAAGCTGATCAGGTTACAAGTATAGAGAGAAGACAGAGAACAAGAGAACCCTAAGGTGCACCTATGAATTTGAAGAGGGTCAGTGATGAAAAAGAATTGTCAGTCAGATAAAGATAAAACTACTGTTATGCCATGAAACATGTAGTATCAAGAAAACCAAATGATAGAAGGAATCACTGGTCAAAATAATCAAAAGCTACAGAGAAGTCAAGAAGCATGAACAAACCATAGGATTTAGCAATAAAGAGGCTGGAATAGAAGATGATTATTGCCATTTTTTTATTTATTAAAATTTAGCTAGAGAAAGGAAGGAAAAAGGGTAGTAGCTTGAGAGAATAGTTGTATCAACTGAAGGTGTATTGTTTTGTTCTGAGGGGGTTGGGTTTAGGATTTGTTTTATGGGGGCTTTTTTGGTTTGTTTTTTTTAGAGCATAGAAGAAATCAGGAAATATTTTTAGGATTCCCTCAGAAGAATCCAGCTAAGAATAAATTGAAAATTAAGGAGAGAAGGGGAATATTTGAAGATCTTTTATATTTATTTAGCTAACTCAACTTTAGCAATCTTATGTATAAGCATGTGGGTGGTTGTTGCAATATGAGAGCAATACCTTTCAGATGTTGTCAAGGCTTACTACCTCCTCTGCCCTGGTACACAATTCATTATTTCTTTAGTTCTCTCACTTTAGATTTTTAGGCAAGCAAGAGGTGTAATCTGTGATACTACTTCATTACTTATCTGAAGCCTCTATTCTAGTCTATATGACCGAGAGAAACAGTTTATCTCATAAGTTTCCTCTCCTCTCCCAGTCTCAAACTTGAATCTTATGTTAAGCATGTTTTCAATGCTATATTTCAAAGAGGCAGCTTAAAAATCAATGTTTTCTGTCACATAATTTATATTTTGGTTAAAAAGCTATAATCAAAGGGATGGAGCCAAGATAGCAGAATGGAGACAGGAAATCCCAGCAGTTTTCACCCAGACCACTCCAAATGAGGACTTTAACTAAATTCTAGAGTGGCAGAATAAAGCAAGACAATTTGGATGATCTTCAGGAAAGGACTGCTACACCAGATATGGAAAGGGTCACAGCACCGCCTCAATGCTGGCCACCAGAGCAAACCAGCTCCAGTCATACAAGAAAAGTCCACATGTGGTCCCTGGGGGCATCTGGATCAGTGGCAGTGGGGGTAGTTTCCAGATCTCTCAGCCTAGGGATTGACCATTAGGAAGTTCAGCAGGAAAACTCTACCATACAAGAGATAACCCAGAGCCCAGTTCAGTAAAAGCTTCAGCATAGACCCAGAAACTAGGAGCAAGCCTGCGGAGCTTCCATAGCACACATGCCCTTGGTTAAGGGATCGGGGAAGACTGTTGAGGTCTTTTTGTTATCTATGAGGCAGGACCCTGTTGCTTTGCCCATATTCAGATCCAGGTTTCAGTCTGGGCCCCAGGCTCATAAAAAGGCACTTTTAATGCCACAGCAGAGCAGGAAATCTCCTCACAGCTCCAGGGTCATCCACAGACCAGACCACAGACCTGGCGAGCAGTCAGAGCTTCTCCTAAGAACTTGAAGGAATTGAGGTTCCTGGGGGGAGGGGGGAGGGGTTCATGAAAATAGCTTCAAAACAATCAAAAGTTTGGGACATTACATCTTTCACCCTGGAAGCAGATTCCCACCTTAACAAAGGGTTAAAACCAAGTCATAGGTTGGAGAAATGAACAAACAACAGAAGAAAAAAAATCTGACCATAGACAATTACTTTGGTCCCATGGACTATCAAAATGCACACACACACACACACACACACACACACACACACACACACACACACGATAACAAACTAAAAGCTTCTCTATCCAAAGCCTCCAAGAAAAATAAGAATTGGTCTAATGCTATGGAAGAGCTAAGAAAAGCTCACCATCAAATAAAGGAGATAGAGGAAAATTGGGAAGAGAAATGAGAGTGACGAAGCTGGGTGAAGACATTTTTAAAAATACTGAAGAAAATAACATCTTAGAAACCAGTTTAGGTTAAATGGAAAAAGCAGTCCAAAGGGCCAATAAGAAGAATATCTTAAAAAGCAGAATTGGCCAAATAGAAAAGCAGGTAGAAAAGTTCTCTGAAGAAAATAACTCCTTCAAATGTAAAATGGAGCTAAGAAAAGTTGATGACTTTGTAAGAAATCAAAAAACAATAAATCAAAACAAAAAAAAATGCAAAACTAGAAGAAAATGTGAAATATCTCATTGGAAAAACACCTAACCTAGAAAACAGTTCCAGGAGAGATAATTTAAAGATTACTGGGCTACTTAAAAGTCATGATCAGGAAAAGAGCCTAGACTTCAGTTTTTCAAAAAAATAATCCAGGAAATTAGCCCTGATATCCTTGAGGCAGAGGGCAAAGTATAAATAGTGGGAATTCACTGATCACCTCCCGAAAGAGATTCCAAAATAAAAACTCCTAGGAATATGATAGTCAAAATCCAGACTCTCAAGTCAAGGAAAAAATATTGCAAGCAGCCAGAAAGAAACAATTCAAATATCATGGAATTACAGTCAGGATAACACAAGATTGCAGCTTCTACATTAAAGACTCATAGGGCTTGGAATATGATGTTCTTGAAGGCAAAACCTTGAATCAGAAGCAAGAATCAACCACCCAGGAAAACAGAACACCCTCTTTCATGAGGAAAAAATAAACATTCAATGAAATAGGGGAATTTCAAGCTTCCCTATTGAAATGATTAGAGCTGAATAGAAAATTTGATCTTCAAGGGACTCAGGTGAAACATAGAGAGGGTGGATGGGAAGGGAAAATTATGAGAGACTTGATGTAGAACTGCTTGTATTCCTACATAGGAAGATGATATTGATAACTCCTATGTACCTTCTCATGTATTAGGGCAGATAGAAGGAACATATATAGGCAAGACATGGAGGGAGCTGAATATGAAGATATGTATAAAGATGGAGTTAATGGGGGAGAGAGAAAAAGGAGAATTAGAATAGGCTAAGTTATTTCATATAAAAGAGACAAAAAACATTTTTACAATGTAGTGGAAAGGGGGCAGGTGAGCCTTCACATTCATCAGAAGTGACCCAGAGAGGAAATAACATACACATCTATAATGGGTATAGAAATCTATCTTGTCCTAGAGGAAAATAAAAGAGGAGAGGTATCAGAGAAAGGGGACAGGGGGAAGGAGGGAAGAGTGTAAGTGATAGAAAAAGGGAAGATATGAGGGAGGGTGGTCAGATACAACTCATTTTTGTGGAAGGACAGGAAGAAAGGAGAGAGAATACAATAAATGGAGGTAGAGAAGAATAGGATAGAGGGAAATACATCTTGCACTAGCAACTGTGGGGAAAATATTAAAGCAATTTCTCTAATGGTCTTATGATAAAGAATGTAATCCATTCCAAAGACAGAGCTAATAGACTAAAGCTCACTTTTCCCCCTCTCACTTTATTTTTTCATGATGTTTCCCTTTCTTGTGTGTGTGTGTGGAGGGATTAGGGGATTATGTTTACTTTTACAACATGACTATTGTAGTGGTGTGAAAAAAATAAATAAAATATGTTTAAAAAGGATGAAAATGAAAAACATAGCCATAATCAAGCAAAATGAGAATAGACTGAACACAAAAGGCCTTACATCAACCAAGTAAAAGATGAGAGATTGAGATGACATGGTAAAGGTCAAGGAAGAAACTATATAAGCTCATTTTTAAAAATTTTTTAAATTTTTTAAAAAAAATTTTTTTAGGTTTTTGCAAGGCAAATGGGGTTAAGTAGCTTGCCCAAGGCCACACAGCTAGGTAATTATTAAGTGTCTAAGACTGGATTTGAACCCAGGTACTCCTGACTCCAGGGCTGGTGCTTTATCCACTGCACCACCTAGCTGCCCCCAAGCTCATTCTTTATCATTAGCACAATTCTAGAATCACAGTGTTTTCCAACAAGCTTGTCAAGAGACAAAAGGGACTTTAGATGCTATCTAATTCAACTCTTTCAATTTACAGATGAAGAAAATGATTCATTGAATGATTAAGTCTCTTGTCCAAGATCCCATATGCAGTGATTAATAGAGATAGGATTTGAATTGAGTGTCTCTGTCACCAAAAGCAGTGCTTTCCCCTTTTACCACAAAGCCTCCTTGCTTGTGTGTAACCTACATTGAATGCCTACAGCTAACTTACATGTGCTGCCCCAATAATTTCTCAAACTGAAGACAAAAACTCATATGTCCTTTCTTAGAACTATTAATAAAGCCCTCAGAATTAGCTTTATTATTTCTTAGGATAGGAAAAAAGGAAAAATTCTCCATGTTTCAATATGAACTTAAAAAAATTTGCAATGACATAAAAATAAAACTTTACATAAAAGTAAAGATTAGTTTCTTTTAAAATTATCCTTTCTATATAGTCAAGGTGTTTAAGATTTCCAGGGAAAAAAGGCCTCTCCCAAAGCTTTATAACAGTGTTCATCAAATCTAACAGAGCAATGATTACACATTAAAATATGACAATTATATGGCTTTACATTTCCAGAGTAGAGATGGTATTATAGAAATTATTTTAGGTAGCAGAGTATTTCTTTTTTAAAAATTCTAGTTAATTTTGGAAGCCAAACTCAATATTCCTTCTTAACCTTGCCAATGTGTGTGTAGAATGCATTCTGAAATAGTTTGAATGTGTAAAGGAATACAGTCAGGATGGAAAATTATGATAAAGAGCAAGAATAAAAAAATCTCAAAACATACAACACTCATGGTCAGAAAGTATATTGGAAAAATAATCTTATATAGACTTAGGTTAAGTAAAAAAAAATAAACTCAGATAAGCCACATGGAAATTTAAATTTGGCCAAAATCTGTTCCCATTCACAGAAATAATAAACTATAAACTATGATTTGTGAAAGACTCTAAGAGATCATCTAATCCAAATAGAATTGGAGACCACTAAACCATAATGTATGGCCCCTAGATGATACTTATTGACTTAGCAAACAAAATGTACGCATTACCTATCTTCTATTTTTAAATTTTATTTTGTTATTTAAAGATTTCCCAAATACATTATAATCTGCTTGAAGCCACTTGGAAGTATTATAGGCAGCCAGCGCCATCTCTGATTTTATATCTCTGATCCAGCACCATCCCTTATTTATAAATTAAAACTAAAAATCCCGACTCTCCAAGAGACTCTATGAGTTCCTGAGGCCACACTCGTGAGAACAGAACTTAGACTTAAGCTCCAAGTCTCAATCTTGGGTTCTTTTTTCTAACCATCTCCTAGATTGTTATTAGTGCAATTATTAAAAATTAACAACAAATTATAATAATAATTCTAGGCTTAGAATGTGAAGAATGCCTCACATATTGGATATAATATGTGATGTTGCTAAATGACACTGTTAAGTACTGTCTTTGACATGAAAAGGATATATTCCTACTCACTTATTTGTGTCTAGGTTAGATGATTTTTTGTGTTCTTTTAAAAAGTATTCTTTTCCTAACAATCAAGTACTTTTGTTGCTTAAAAATATTTGTTGATGGGCAGCTAGGTGGCACAGTGGATAGAGCACTGGCCCTGGAGTCAGGAGTACCTGGATTCAAATCCGGTCTCAGACATTTAATAATTACCTAGCTGTGTGGCCTTGGGCAAGCCACTTAACCCCATTTGCCTTGCAAAAACATAAAAAAAAATTGCTAATAACTATAATTTAAAAAAGAAGAAAAACTGAAGAAGTAGTCTGCAGTTTTTAAAATGCTGAAATAATTTTAAATCACATTTGGAACCAAGAGATACAAGAGAAAGTGAGTTATTTACTGCTCAAAACTCTGAACACTTGATAATATATAAAACCAACCAAACTGAACTTCAAATAAATGGTCCATCATAGCATTTCTGAACTGACTACTGATTTGCACCTGCTTACCATAAGAAAGTGTTGATGGAGCAAAGTATATAAGAACCACTTTGTTCAAAAAATTTTCATATTCCTATATCTATGTATTCCACTTCATTTCAAACAATTCTAGTCTAGTTTAAAATTCAAATCGATGAGATTTCTGATCACTTTTCCTAAAAGCACCAGTTGTAATCCAGTTTATATTATACCACTCAACTTAAATATATACATGTGAAAACACACAAGCACACACATACACTCATATACATATGCACAGGAAGGAGAGTTTCTTTTCTCAGATCTTAGAGGAGTTCATATTTAAAATATAACTTTTTGATATCATTTTTATTGTACCTTTTTAAATTTTCTTTTCTATTCCAGCTAGTCTTTATTTTCTGATTCAAGAATCAGGTTTCAAATTTAACTCCAAGGCTCACATATTACTACATTTTAAATCATGCCTGTTGCCAAATATGGGGTAGATTTAAAGAATTTAGCAAAATAGGGCAGTTTGCCAATGAATGCAAAAAGTAACCTTATATAATGCTTGTTTGAGTTCTCCAAAGGTTAGACTGGTGTTTACTCCATCACTCCCATAAACCCAACATTCTTCTTAAAACTAGACAAAAATTAAAAATAATTTCACATTGGCTTCCAATAGTATACCATACACATGTATCATTCAAAAATAACCCAGTTTAAAGTTCAGCTTCCTAATTGAATAAAGTAAATGGATGGATTGTTTACAATTAAAATTCAGAGGAAAACATAGTTATCTGCAACTGATTAGGAACAGGCATATAACTTACAGTAAATATTAGGAAAAGTCAAGGAAAACACTTCCTTCTGGTAGCTAGAAAGAAAATGAAATTATTTTGTTTCAAATTCAATATTTATTTGGAAAACAATGTATCATTGTTTCCTTGATATTCCTCTTTATAACTGATCTTGTAAATATTCTGCACTCAATTGATTTGTTTTATTTCATTGGCTAATTCTCAAACCTAACTCATTTCCTAACATCTTTCACACATTTCCCAATGTTGTTGCAAGATATAGTAAGCACAAATATATTTTGAAAATAACTGTGTGTATTTAGTCAGTTATACTGCCTGATCCACTCAGTAAAAAATTGGGCCTTTAACAGCAAGTAAAATAGATTTTCTGCCCTATCCCACCCCCGTGACTACTTTGGCCCATCAAAGATTGTGTTGTTCTTTCATATTATTACCACAGCATTCATTCAACCAATCAACAAGCATTAATTACTTACTGCAAACCACGGACCTTGCTAGACTCTGAAGATTCAGTGATAGAAAGAAACAAACTCCTCAAGAAGCTTAAGAACCACAATTGCTCTCAGTTTGAGACTTTGATACTTAGTTATGTGATTTCTAGAGTCATTGTTTCAAATATGCTTTGGGGGAGTTGGAGGTGGAGAGTGGGGGGGGTTGGGAATAAAAGGCAGTTTGATTATAAATTATCAAACTGAAAGAGTGATTTGGACTTCTCCAATGGGAGGGAGAGAGTCAGAAGGCTTTGAGGGGCAACTGACTGAGAGTTTCTACCCTGGCAGGTCTTGGCAATGTTAGTTATTAAAGATAGTGGGGAGATCTTCAAGGAGGAAACTTTCAAATTTCCATTAGCACACCATGGAAAAAATACTTCACCTATTTACCTATGCTAGCAATAACTCTAATGAACTGATGACTTTGGTTTTTGGGTGTTCATCTGGCGACATAGAACATGGCTACTCTGTGTCTTCTCCCCAGTGCAATTTTTATCCTGAATTTGATATAATTTCTTCATGGAATTTCTGCCCAAAGTGTAGAGCTGTCACCATATTTTTTTTATATTTCACATTTAAAGGTTTTCATTTCTAGATTTCAAAGTGGTTTTCACTATAATAATAGCTACATAAGACAAATCACAGTTATTAGTACCTAGTACCTGAGTAGTCTCAGAAAAAAGGAGGTTTTGACCTAATTAGACATCTTAACTTTTGGTTGGATATGTCAAATATCAGACATTACCACCTCTCATTCAAAGATTTTTAAGTCTTAAAGTACTCTATAAATGTAAGTTACTGCTGTTAATGGTAAAGCTTTTATTAATGTGTTAAGTGCCAGGGTTATGCATACAGCAACAAAGACAATTCCTATGATGGAGAAGCTTATATTCTAATAGAGGGAAACCACCTACAGGAGAGTAGTGGCCAAAGAGAAAGATGGAATCAAAGCAAAGTAGAATGAGACATCCCACTTTCTAAGAGTAAGAGAACCATTGATTAGATTGTGGTTCTAAAACCAGAAAACCCTTGCAGACAGGGGATGGAGATATAAAATAGAGAGCATCTGCTAAGTAGATAACTAGAGAATTAAGTAAGGAATGGCTGGCCAATCAAAAATTAGTACTCACAATCCAATTACTTGTACCCTAAAGGAAGGAGTTATGGAATGAAAGGCTTAAGGCTTCAGATCACAGTTTCTATTCCATCAAAGAGTAAAAGCAGCTAGTATGAGATAGCAGCTAAGAAAAGAAGCCTCATCAATCCCCCATTGTATGTGATCTTCTAAATCCTAAAACTAGGATTTTGTTTTTGTTTGGTTTTTCTGGTTCAGGCCTCTTGGTTAAAAGGTTAAAGAAAACTTTCGTATTGAGAAATTCAAATAGAACAAAGAATTTGTTTCATTTCTTTCCTTACTCACCTTGAGTCAATTTCTCCATTCCTTTCACCTATACGTTAAGTAAATATATTATTTTAAATGAAATTAATTTTCTCCCCAAATGATAGAAACATAATCTGTGTTAATAATGATTTCTGGGGCAGCTAGGTGGCATAGTGGATAAAGCACCAGCCTTGGAGTCAGGAGTACCTGGGTTCAAATCCAAGTCTCAGACACTTAATAATTACCTAGCTGTGTGGCCTTGGGTAAGCCACTTAACCCCATTTGCCTTGCAAAAAAAAAAGAATAGTAATGGAAAAGAGTTGAAGAATATGGGTTTGAATCTCAAATCTGTAACTTATTAGCTATGCATAATATTGGACAAATTTCTTCCCCCATGTAGAATCATACTTTCCCTACCTTTAAATGGAAGCAGTAATTTACTCCTTGCCCATTTCTTTTTTTTAAAGTTTTTACAAGGCAATGGGGTTAAGTGACTTGCCCAAGGCCATACAGCTAGGTAATTATTAAGTGTCTGGGGTCAGATTTGAACTCAGGTACTCCTGACTCTAGGACTGGTGCTCTATCCATTGCACCACCTAGCCCCCCCCCCTCCTTGCCCATTTCTAAAGATTATTTTAATGATTTAATGATTTCAGTAATAATGAGACAGATAAGGGGAAGAGCTCCTTAAACTTTATAAAATTTTATAATAAATATAAAATTTTATTAAAAATATGAAATGTTCAGTTGAATAAAATAATGAAAAGATATAAAATAAGAACTTAGAAAACCAAGATAGTCTACCAATTATTACTGGCAAAATTTTGAGGAAAAATATTTTTCCTCTCTGGGCCTTAGTCCCCTCAACTACAAAATGAGAGAACTAGACAGTCAATTTTCAAGTATATTTACAATGATGTCATTCTAGAATACTGTGGTTGTTTTCTTCCCTTAACTAGAATTGGATAGGTTGTGGTGTTAATCATGTTAGTCAGTCAATAAGTGTATTCAGTGTTCTAAGCATTGTGCTAAAAAGTTGGAATTCTAAGAAAGGCAAAAAAAAAGACAATTCCTTCCCTCTTGGAGCATACATTCTAAGGACACACAACACACAATACCTAGGTATGTAGACGATATGTACAGAATAGAAGAAAATAATCTGAAAGGAAAAGGCTTTTTTTCAAAAACAAATAGTCCTATTTATGAAGTTACCTCTACTTCTTACATTTATGAACCCCATATAGACATTTTATTTGAAACCCTTGGCAAGCAAATAAAGCAGAGACATTCTTTCTTCTATATGGAAAGATGTGATCTTGGAATATTACATTAGACATAAACCAACAATTCTCAGGAACAGCAAATGGAGAAAAGCTGTCTTAGAAGTCAAGAACAATCTCTGTGGCCAAAGCTACTCATGTGCACCCAGAACTCAAGAAGTTGCATTTGGCAAGGTAAGCCCCCAAATGACAACTTCAAATAAACTAGAATATTGTAATATGGCATTCATGCAAATAAGCCCAAATAGTCTTTCCATCCAAGCAAGTTATGCTGGTTTCAGGTTTTGCCACAGTTATTTCATAATATTTTGCATAATGGCTTTCTAGCACAAAGTCAAACCAGATGATGTAAAAACTAAATCTGGTAGGGCTAAGTTATTGATGCTGATTTATTTCCATTCTTAGATAGAGATAAAGTGATTTGGTTTAATTCTGTTAAGAAAATAGTCCATAGAAACACAGAAAAGGGAATCCCAGTGAAATTGTGAATTTTGTGATTCTTGGAAAGAGGTATTGCTGGCTAGTAAAATCAATAGACAGTTTATAGGTTTGGCAAGTTAATGTTATGAAGTCCTCAACAATGAAATCATTTTATGGTTTTTAATGCTGACCTGTTCCACTGAAGATCTGCCAAGAAGAATTATATTTGCCTGAGCATCCCTTTCAAACTGTTCAACATAAGGAGGAATCATTTCATTTTCAACATCTTTGATGAAGTTGAAGCTCTTATTGGTGCTCTCAGTGCTTTCAGAGACCAGAATATCTTCCTTCATGACACCAGCTATTTAAAAAAGAAGTCCACATGATTATCCAATTACCTCTATGAGCTTTCAAATGGATGGGAAACAACAAAATTCAACATACCTCCTTTGTTATCATCAAGTAACCAAAGTTAAATTTCCTATAATCAATAATTCAGTAAATGACTTTATAGTTCAATGTACTTGAAACTAGAATTATCTCAAGAGTAAGTTTTCAGCTAAAAAGGTTTATCTTGAAAAATAAAAGGGTTTAGCAAGGGTTTAGCTGAAAAGGAGTTGCAGGAGGGAGAGGGAACGTCAACTCTATTAATCTTGGAAAAGCTTGAAAACTAAGCAAAGTACAAGTGAGCATTAAAAACTCATTCTTGTTTACCAGAGGTAGCTTAAAGTGTGAATTCAATGCTTTTCCACTTTAATATTGCATGCTGTTTACCAGAATAGCTCCCCACTTAGCTACTATGTTGCTGAAACGACCTTGAGAGATAAATATGGGTAGTAGAAGATGGAGCTTCTTTGGCCCATTTTCCCCTATTAGACTCACTAAGACCTGACAGCTACCAGACTATCCCCTATACAGCAGCACTTTATTTTGGCTGCCTCATTTATTTGCATAGAAATGTCTGTGTTTATATAAATGATGTGTTTGCTTTACCTTGGACAAGACTGCTCTTTCTAGATCATTTACAAACAGCACCCCCTACAAAAAAGTATCTATTCATCTATCCAAATGTACACAGTAAATATGAAACAATCCTCTGTCTTCCATTTTCTAAGAGAAACTAAAGAGTGAAAAATGAAAAGATGGAATTTCTTGTGTATGCTGCCCATGCTGTTAATGATGGAATTTCAGTGTAGATTCAGTGCAAGCTAACTTTTATTCTCCTCCAAAATGAACTTTTCTTTTCATAGGAGAACCAGAATTTTGTACTGGGAAGGACAGTACTAGTCTGGAGTATAAGAATTCTGGGTTACAATGACCTTACTTTCCTAATTATTAAAATATGAGGATGGGCTAGGCTCATAGTATATCAGACTGGAAAATCTGTATCTTATGAAGCCCATGCCCCTCATTTTAATAAAAGAGAAATCTCATCTTTTCCAAACTTCCCTTTATACTCTCAAGGAAATGGTCCATGTTCAAATGTAGGTAGCATTCTTGACTTGTCTACTACTCACCCTAAAAATGCAAATTTTTATCATGTCTCATTATTTTAGGTTCACAATATCTCTCATATGTGTATACCCTTTTCTCTCAGTCTCCACAACAGATACAAGCCCTCATCACCTTATGCCTAGGTTCTTAGAATAGCCTTCTGCCTGGTCTCATTGAATCAAGTGTCTCCCCACTCAGTCTATTGTCTATTTAGCTATCAAAGTGATCTTCCCAGTCTTCCTGCTTTACTCTCTACTCGAGTACCTAAGTGGTATTTCATGTCACCTTTTCCTACTCAATGCTCTCCAATGATTCTAGAACAGGTATAAAATTCTCTTCCTGGATTTTAATGCATTCTTACAATCTGACTGCTTCGTGCCTTTGTTTTTCTAAACTTTTCTAAACTACAAACTGTCCATTACAGAAATTCTGGCTTTCTTACTCTTTCTCAAAAAGGACACTCCATGTCCCAGCTGCATTCCTTCTTGCTAGCTATCTTCCTTCTGTCAAATCTTCCTCATCTTCAATTCCTGGCTTCCTTTAAGAGTCTATCAAGTTCTGCTTTCTATAAAAAAAAAGTCTGTATTCTGCAATACTCATATATGATCAGTATGTAGTCCTGTGCTCAGTTCTGGGCACTATATCTTAGGAAGGACATTATTAAGGTATAAAGTGTCCAAAGGTAGGCAACTAGGACTAGGAGTTGAGATCATGTTAAATGAGGATTGATTAAAGGAATTAGTACTATTTAACCTATAGAAAAGCAATCTTATATAAGGGTTCTTAACGCTACAAGGGATCCATATATGGATCTAAGGAGCTTTGTAAATTGAACATATAATATTGTGATACCTACACTTTAGGATAATTGATTTCCTTTGAAAATCTGTGTATTCATTTTTTGTATTAAACAATAATTTTGAAAAAAGGATCTAAAGGTTACATCAGATTGCAAAGTGATCATGATATAAAAAAGTCTAATAACCACTGACTCAGAAAGATATGATAGCTGTCTTCATGTATTAAAAAGCTATGAAAGAGATATAAGACTTGTTCTGTTTGGTCCCAGAGGGCACCATTAAAAGATGCTTTGATTTTTTAAAAATTTCTAATAATTTGAGTTATCTAAAAATATAAAGGGTTCCTAAGGATTGATGAGATTTCCTCCTCTCCCTGGAGTTCTTTATGCAAAGGTTAGCATACTACTTGAAAGATTAGTTGCATGAGCAAGTTTTTCATGTATGTTTTTAAAGGACAGCCTCTGGGCTTCACTTGTAATTGAGATTTTGTGATCATTCATGTTTTATGATATTTCACTAACAATGAAACTATTGCATTGTCCTGAATATCCACAGCAAACAAAACTAGTAGTCAAAACTTACAAAGAGGCAGACTTTGACTTTGTATAAGGAAATATTCCTAACACTTTGAACTCTCTAATTAAACCAAGGACTGACCCAGAAACTTTCAGATCATTGGTGGTCTTAAGGAAGAAGCTGAATGACTACTGTAAAGTCTGATGTAGAGGAAATTCCTATTTAAGTATGATCTTAACTACATCACCTTTCAAGTTCCATTTCTTTTGCTCTAAAAAGTATGGAATTTTACTCAGTTATGGAAACTTGTTTGATAATGATTAAATAATGATTCACATTTTTCTTCTTTAATATTCAGTTCTGATATGAAATATTTTGAAGAATTTTGCTTTTAAAATGGAAAGAAAATGAGATTTGAAGATATTACTGGAATAGTTAAAATATGCCAACAGTAGATATTTCTGCAACAAGTACAGATAATTGAGTAAAATCATACAGCTCAATTTTTCTCACATGATAAAAGATGCTGAAAACAACTTGGTATATACCTTGGGGATCCTCTTTGTTTTCTTCATCTAAAAGCTTCATTAATTCATCATATAGAAGTTTCTCATCAATATGCTGCAGAACTTTCAAAAAAAGAATTGGTATCAGCTATTCCCTTTAGTAAATATAGTTCACATTTATAGCTATATAAATATTAACACTGAACAATTAATAACCAATCATTTATTTATACTGTGAATTATGAACCACAATACCTCAAAATGACAATTCTCAATTTTCTATCATATTATTAGTTTTGGTAAATCAATAACAGCATCAGAAAGAGTTTAAAAGGTATCTAAAATGGCATGGTTAGCATTATAACAATATAGTCTTCTCTGATAACCAGGATCTTATTGTTAGAAAACTGAAAGAGAAAATATATAGATGATTAATAGATATATAGATAGATTAAAATATTTATTTAATATAACTTGATATTAATAATTAAGAATTTATTTCACATCACTTTCTAGTTCTCAGTTAATGAGATTGAACATGATGGAATGATCAAACCCAGAAGTTAGCAACTTTTTAAAGCAACCAGTTGGCATAAAGGATCAAACACTTGACCTAGAATTAGAAGGAGTTAAATTCAAATCCAGACTCTGCATTAGTAACAAGACTAATAATCTCTATTTCAGTTTCCTCTTCTGTAAAATGAAGATAAAAAAGGAGCACATACCTCACAAGATTTTTGGATAAAATGAAATAAATTACTTTGCAAACCTTAAAGTACTGCATAAAATTTAAATATTCATAAAGTTATTTTATTAATATTCTAGTCTGTCTTTCACATTTACTATATATATATAATTATTTTATCATATATGTACTTACATGCTAATTTAAGATGCATGTAAGCAGGTAGGAATTATCATCATCCTAATTTTTTTTTCATCTAGGTCAGTGAATTGATAGAAATGACCTTGATATATATATATATATATTATGTGTTTATGTACATATATAATAAATATTCTAAGAGATTATTACAAAAATTCTAAAATAACTTTATGATAATTTAATAAGAGTATCAAAATATGAATTTATCTTCTGGAGCTTGCTGAAAGCATTTTTGAAATATTTTTAAAATGAATTCTCATTTATATCTCTTTAATGAAATTCAAATAGAAGTTATCCTAGGAAAGGAAACTATTCTGTTTCTAATCTTTGCTATTTATTGTTCTGTAGACTATTCACAGATAAGTTCAATAAATTGCTCCTTTTGTGAGCAAAAAAAATAAGTAAGGGGATATAAATTCATTTTCTTTATGCTCACTGAAAGTATGCTGGTAACAACTACCGTGGCTTATAGGATGATCTCTCATCCTCTTCCTATGCAGTTTTGAGGCCTTTCCCATGAGGATAATTTTTTGAAAACTTGCTTATTCCACAAAATTCAGTGATTTGGAGCATTCAATATGGGCTTTTCATAACTATTAAAATATCATTGTTAAATTTTATGGATCAGTGTTACATCCAGGCAATTGTTATATCCAAGCAACAATTTTATCTATGATCGTGTTCCTATTCCAGTACAATTCAATTGCTAAAAGCCAGAGGATATTTTAAGGACTATCATTGTAGTGAAGAGATATTTTCTTTCTTAGTTTATGAAAGACAGCAAACTTCTAATATACAATTCCTGCCAGCCAGTTGTATTTTGCTAATGATGGGGAGCAGGGGCTGAGGAATCCTACTAGGTATGCAATAGATTTGCTGGTTGGATACATACCATCAAACTCAAAAGAGACTATAAAATTTGAGTCTGTGTCCCCTTCAAAATCATCTGAGTTATTAGTGTTATTTTTTTTACAATATTAGAGTTTATACTAAGTAAAGATTTTAATGACCATAGGTTCTCAAATTTGTCCTTCAGATTTTAGCCTGGTTTCTGCTGTTGTTTTTGTTTGTCCTTTGTTCTCAAAGAAGATTAAGACATCAGGGAAGTTATGCCATGTTATATATACACATGAATTGATTAAGTGTGTGTGTGAGGGCGGGGAAGCTGTGTTAAGTCACCAGCTTCACTTTCTCCTCCAGAGCCATCTGAATCTAGTGGTCAGATATGGATTCAGATGAATGGAGATGACCCTAGATAGAGGCAATCAGGGTTAAGTGGCTTGCACAAGGTCACACAGCTAGTGTCAAATGCCTGAGTCCAGATTTCAACTCAGATCCTCCTGAGTCCAGGACTGGTGCTTTATCCACTATACTACCCAGAATGTCAGACCTGGAATCTGGAAGATTCCATCTTTCTGAATTCAAATCTGGCCTCAGACATTTACTAGATGTGTGAGCCTGGGAAAGTTATTATCCTTCTCCTTATAATGATATTGTCCTTATCATTATCCTAAAGCTTATATATTAAGTGAATCACAGACATAATCCCAAGAAATCAGAAATCCTGGGATCCACTGACACAACTGAAATCTTGATTGGAGTTTCTAAAATAAATTTCCCTTGATGAATTTGTCAGTTGAAGCTTATACCTTGATGAAAAGTTATCTTAAAATTTTATAAAAACTCATATTTAAAAACATTTCTCTCCAAAAGGGCCATTATTTTTGCCCAATTAATTCTTCAAAACTTTTCCATATAAAGTCTCTAATTTTAGTAGGAAGGTTTAAAAAAATAATGCTTCTTTAGAAATAGGGAAGGATTGAACTTCACTGTTTCTGAAGTATGATCTCAGCTGAATTCATATATACTAGGTTGTCCTTCACCTTGCAGAAGGACTAGAGAATTTCCGTAGAAAACGGAGGGTGGAACTATAAAGTTAGCACCTGGTAATTTACAATGAACTTGAACGTTTTTATGTGATCGGCACCTTTTTCCTCTCTAGTGGGTTAGAATTTCTAATGACCATTGGGGCTCTTTTCAGTCAACCACCTGCTCTATTTAACATAACACCTGAAATAAATCATAGAATCATAGAATTTAAAAGGGATTATAGTGTATCTAGTCTTACTCCCTCATTTTATTTAATTTTTGATATTGTGCTTTTAAGGGATAGGATGCCTTATTCAATTAAAAATCATATTAGACAGAATGTTAAGCTATATGGTTGACATTTTAGAAAACAATGTAACATAACTTTGTCTTCTCCCAAAATGTCTTTTGTTTGTTTTTCAGCAATAATTCATTTTCTATCTCAGTACAGTATTTCTTTAAAGCTTTATTGATAATTTCTTTTGTTGATCTTTTTTAAAGATCACAGTAATTTTATGATTTTCTGATACAGACCTCCTCTCCCTATAGAAGCTTCTTTAAAAGGAAATGTAAAGTAAAACCTATATACACAGAAATAATGCTTAGAGTATATGATTTTTTTCACCATCTATAGAGCCTCGATCCCCAAGACATACAATAGGAAGAGAGAAATGTGATTCATTTTAAATTGGAAACATAGACTTTATATCCTTCTGGTTTACCAGCTATCATATAATTATTTTTCTTTGCTGATTTTGTAGAGTTGCTTAAGTTGTGGAAGTAAACATCATACCATCTGTAAAAAGAATACAAATCTTGTTATATGTAAATATACATATACACATACATAAATCTATATAGCTGGTATACTATTGTTTAGAGGGGAAAATTCTTATTTTACTCTCTATATCTGATGGGAAAGTTTTCATTTTTTCTAATGTATATGAGACTAATTCTTAGTTATATTCATATAAACATATACTTTCAATAACATTAAAATATCCTTCTATAACTATGACTTATAATGTTTTAACACAAATGTGTACTCCATTTTATTTTAAATGCAATAATAAAATCATGTATTTTATTGATTTCATAATTTATATTATTAATTATGTGAATTATTTCCCAAATTGTTGAGACAGTTTTACATCTCCAGAATAAATTAAGCATGGTTGTAGGGAATAATATTTTAAATCTATAATGGTAATATCTTTTTCTAAAATTTCATTTAAATTTTTCCCATTGATATTCATTACTAATATTGATTTGCAATGCATTTTTCCTCCTTCATTCTTTCCTAGATAGAGCATCAAATGCTAAAATGTCTCATAGCTATAATATTTATTTGATATTAAAGTTCTGAAGCTTGAACATTACATTTTGTGTTGAGTTTTATTTGTTTAATCTGTTTATTAATGTCCTTGGTATGCTACCAAGCTGCTCTTTGTCTCTAAATATAATGCTCTTGAGGAAATTGCTCTATTGATATCCTTAAGTGTCATATTCCAGTGTCATATATATATATATATATATATGCATATATATATATATATAAATTTTTGTACTGTCAAATTTAATTCCGATTCTGTTCTTTGGAATTCAAGTTCTTTCAACTGCTTATTTAGAGTCTCTCTTCGATTTGAAATAATTGCAAATCTGCTAAATAATATTTCCACTTGATTTCGTCTTATTTTTCTTTAATAGCTCTCTCTGATTTTCTTTTACCTTTCCATTCTAATTTCTTCTTTTATTGTATTTTAAAATATTCTAGGGGGTACAAAGCCAAGATGGTGGTGTGAAGGCAGCATTTCCTGGGAACTCCCACCCCCCCAACTCCAAAAAAAACAAAAAAAAGGATGGCTCTGGCTAAAATTTAGAGTGTCAGAACCCACAGAAAGACTGAGTGATACATATTCCCAGTCCAAGATAACTTAGAAGTTCTGCGGGAAAGGTGTTTCACCAGGACTGGGAGTTGGAAAAAAAAAGCTGCAGCCCAGCCCAGCCCAGCACAGTCCAGCACAGTCCAGAGATCAGCAGCAGCAGCTTGAAGGGGCAGTGAGAGAACTCTGCTGTACCTGGATGAGTGTGGAGTAAGGGAGTGAGAATTGGGAGAAAGTAGCCTGAATCCCCAGAGACTGTAAGGAAAGTTTGTAGAGATTTCTCTGCTCCCCCTTGGATAGGACTCCGCTGTTTGCCTACACTCAGATATTGCAGTTTGGTCTTCCACACTAAATAACCAAGCCGGATCTCTCCTTATAGCCCCAGATCAGAGGGTAGTGCTGTGGTCATCTACATATCAAAGCACAGGATAGAGAACATAAGACCTTGGAGGAATAAAGGTCCAAGTGAGGTGTTCCCCCCAAAAAAACCCAACCCCAAAGCCTTGGAAGTGCTGTAAATTAGTTTTGGGCTAAGGAAATGAGTAAACAACAGAAAAAGAAGAATCTGACAATAGAGAATTACTTTAGTCCCATGGAAGATCAAAACACATACTCAGATGATGACAAAATAAAAGCTTCAATATCCAAAACCTCCAAGAGAAATAGAAAATGGGCTCAGACTATGGATGAGCTCAAAAAAGACTTTGAAAAGTAATTAAGGGAGGTAGAGGAAAAATTGGGATGACAAATGAGAGCAATGCAGAAAAATCATGAAAACCAAATCAAAAGCTTGGTGAAAGATATATCAAAACATAGTAAAGAAAATAATATGTTAAAAACCAGTTTAGGCTTAATGGAAAAAGCAAAACAAAAGGCAAATGAGGGGAATGCCTTAAAAAAGCAGAATTGGCCAGCTAGAAAAGGAGATAAAAAAGTTCTCTGAAGAAAATAACTCCTTCAAATTCAAAATGGAACTAAAGGAAACTGATGATTTTGCAAGAAATCAATAAGAAATAAAACTCTTCAAAAAATGTCAAAAATTAGAAGAAAATGTGAAATATCTCATTGGAAAAACAACCAACCTCGAAAACAGATCCAGAAGAAATAATTTTAAAATTATTGGGCTATCTGAAAGCCATGACCAGGAGAAGAATCTAGACTTCATTTTTCAAGAAATAATACAGCAAAATTGCCCCGACATCCTAGAAGCTGAGGGTAAAATAGAAATCGAGAAAATTCACCAGTCACCCCCTGAAAGAGATCCCAAAAGAAAAACTTCCAGGAATATTATAGCCAAATTCCAAAACTCCCAAATCAAAGAGAAAATTCTAAAAGCTGTCAGAAACAAACAATTCAACTACCAAGGTTCCATAGTCAGGATTATACAGGATCTGGCAACATCTTCATTAAGGGCTCATAGGGATTGGAATATGATATTCCAGAAGGCAAAAGATCTTGGTTTACAACTGAGAATCAACTACCTAGAAAAACTGAACATCCTCTTTCAGGGGAAAAGATGGATTTTCCCATGAAACAGGGAACTTTCAAACTTTCCTTTTGAGATGACCAGAACTGAACAGAAAGTCTGATCTCCAAGTACAGGACTCTGGGGAACCATAGAGGGAGTGGAAGAGAGGGACTAACTATGAGAAACTTGATGATGTTGAACTGTTTGTATTTCTGCACAGGAAGAAGATATTTATAACTCATATGAACTTTCTCATTTATAAGAGCTTTTAGAAGGAACATATATAGACAGGACATGAAGGAGCAGAATATAATGGTATGATGTGGTAAAGGGATGAAGTCAATGGGTGATAAGGGAAAGTACTGGGAGGAAGGAAAAGGAGATGATGAAGCTAAGAGATTTCACATAAGAGTCAAGAAAAAGCTTTTTCAATGGAGTGGAAGGGGGGAAGGCAAGGGGGGAAATGAGTAAGCCTTCATTCTCATCAGAAATGGCTCAGGGAGGAAATGACATACACACTTAATAGGGTGAGAAAATCTATCTTGCCCTGGAGAAGGGTGGGAGGGAAGGGACAGGGCAAGGGGGAATGGGGGGAGGGAAGGGGGTATAGGTGATAGAAGAGAAGGAAGACTGGGGGAGAGGATACACAGATTCAACACTCTTTTGGACACAGCCAGGATGAAAGGAGAGAGAGAATAGAATAAATGACAGTGGGGAGAAAAAGAGTGGATGTACAGCTAGTAATAGCAACTGTGGGAAAAATATTGAAGCAACCTCTCTGGTGGACTTATGATAAAGAAAGAAACTCACCCCAGAGACAGTCATTGAAATCTGAACACAGACTGAAGTATGTTTCTCTCTCTCTCTCTCTCTCTCTCTCTCTCTCTATATATATATATATATATATATATATATATATATATATATATATATATATATATATATTCTTGAGCTTTCTCATCTTCTTGGGGGGGAAGGTATGTTTATTCTTATATTTACTTTTATAACATTCAAATTACATCAATGTATGTGATGGAAACAATGTAGAGACTGTAGGGAGGGGAGGAAAGGGAGGAGGAGGAAATTGTGAAAATCAAAGACTTGCAAAAAACGATGGGTACCTATTACTATTGTATATAGATTGACAACAAACAAAATGTTAAAATGTTAAAAAATAAAATATTCTGGAATGTTTTGCCATTGCTCAGATATTTTTGTGGGTTCCATAAAATTCATTTCCTTGATTTATTTTTCCTTGGAAATTTTTTGGTTTCATGTCCTTCTTTATATAGCATACTCACTCAGTTTTTCAAAATTATTTGATCCTTTTATAATAATAATATTGTGCTGCTGCTGTTTTAGTCTTCATTCTCAAAGAGGAACATGACATCAAAGAAGTGATGCCCATGTTATGCATGTGAATTGGATTGAATGAGCAAGTGCAATGCTAAGTCACCAATCATGTCAGGATCATATAAAACATACACTGTCAATGAAGAACATAACTGATATGTTCAAACATTACTAATGTATACATTTTTACCTTACTGTGCTAATTTGATATAACAAAGAACTTCTTTTTGGGAGGAGAATATTGAAAGTTAGATATTGAAAGTGGGTAGTGATAGTAAAGCACAAAAAATAGAAGGAAAATAATATCAATGAAACATTTTAAAACACACTGGTGGAAAAAAAGTAAGTGTAGAAGGTTATAGAATGATGAATGTCCCATTATACTAAAATATATATATATATATATGTATATATGTATGTATGTATGTATTAGAAAGCTATGCGTAACTTAAATCACAGAAATTGTAATTTAATTGCTATAGGCTAGCTTGAAGAAATGAATACAAG
Source organism: Macrotis lagotis (assembly GCF_037893015.1). Taxonomy (NCBI): domain Eukaryota; kingdom Metazoa; phylum Chordata; class Mammalia; order Peramelemorphia; family Peramelidae; genus Macrotis; species Macrotis lagotis. The sequence goes on along the minus strand of NC_133666.1, from coordinate 523,657,482 downwards.
TGCACAATGTAACTCACATGCCATATATTCCTTACTTTCCAATTAGGGTTTCCTTTTTTTGGTTTTGTAAAATTTAACTTTAAACAATATGTTTCAAAAGTGCATTTGAAATGCTAACAGTGCACTTATATAGTACATTAAAATTTACAAAATGATTTCATCTTAACAACACTATGAGTTATGTCCTGTAAACAATATTAAGTGACTTACTTAGTGTGTTATATCATGGTTGTGAGAGTCTCTTAATTTCAAAACCAATATTCTGTGTTCAATTATCAAATATTTTCTGAACACACAGGAAGACTGCGATTTTTATAAAATTAAATATATGAAATCTTGTATATGTTAAATATTTCTTCCAAAATTAAATTCATCCTACCCCTTTGAATGCTAGTCAAAACCCTTTGCAAACAGTTGGATAATAATTTTTATTACACTCCATTCCCTGTGTCACCTAGTATAAATCACTTTGCTTCAATGGCAGTCATTTTCTCAGTTATGTATATGTGCCCCAGAAGTAGAGTTCAACTTTTAAAATGAGCCAAAAAAATCAAAAAGAATGCAAATGATAGAAAATTAATATGACTACAGGTGTAATCAAAATGCCATACTAGAATGGGAAAGCAGTGACAAAATTACTACTCATGAAGTCTCAAAGGGGATTATGATTTAGTCTGAAATCCAAACTTTCCTTCTGGAAGAGCTCAAAAAGGATTTTAAAAACTAAGTAAAGGAAGTTAGAAAAAAATTGGAGAAAGAATTGAGAGTCATACAAAAGAATTATGAAAAAATGTGAAAGGAACACAAAAAATTGAATGAAAAAACAATACATTAAAAGAAGGATTTGCCAAATGGAAAAAGGGGGAATACAAAGATACTTTTTAATACTTAAAAATTTGAATTGGGCTAGTAAAAACTAATGACACTATAATACATAAAAACCCATTAAACAAAATCAAAAGACAGTAAAAATAGAAGAAAATGAATAGCACCTCCTAAAAATGGCCAACTTAGAAAACAGATTCAGAAAATATAATTTGTGAATCATTTGTCTATCTGAAAGCCATAATAAAAAAAAAAAGCCTGGACAATATACTTCAGGAAATTGTGAAGGAAAACTGACCAGATATCCTAGAAAAATGGGGTAAAATGTTCTTCAAAGAATCCATCAATCCCAAAGAGATCACAAAATAAAAACTTCAAGGAGTATCATGGCCAAATTTCAGAATTATCAGTTACAGGATAAATTACTGTAAGCAGTCAAAAAAAAGAAACAATTCAAATACCAAGGAACCCAAGTTAGCATTACACAGGATTTAGTTGCTCCAACATGAAAAGATCAGAGGGCCTGGAATATGATATATAGGAGAAAAACAGAGCTTAGGTTACAACCAACAATCAGCTACCCTGTAAAATTCAGCATATTCTTTCAAAGGAAAAAAATGAACTTTCAATAAAATTGGGGACTTTCAAATTTACATGGCAAAAAGATAATAACTGAAAAAAATTGATCTTTGAATACAAGACTCAAGAGATGTGTAAAAAGGTAAATGTAAAGAAAAATTGTTCGATAATAAGGTTAAACTGTTTACATTTTCACATGGGAAAAATAATACCAGTAATTCTTGAGAACTGTATTTCTATTAGGACAGTTGAAAGGCGTATACTTAAGAGGATATGGTCATAGGATGATTATGAGGTGATTACATAAAAAAAACAGTTTACACATGGAAAAAATAATTATAGTAGAAAAAAGGGAGGTAGAAAAAGATATATTACATTACATGAAGAGGCACAGAGGGCCAATTATTATGGTAGAGGAGAAAAAAGGTGAGTATGAGACTTGATTGAATCTTAATCTCAATAGATTTCATTCAAAGAGGAGTAAAGTTAGCTTACCCTACAGTGAAGAAAAAACAGGTGGGGGCAGCAAAAAGAAGGAAAGCAAGAATGATAAAATGGAGAGCAGGTATAGGAGGGGAGAGGGGAAAGAAAATGGGGAAGACTGATAGAAAGAAGAGCAGATTGAAGGAGGTGGTAGGCAAAAGAAAACCACTGTTGAGGAAGGAAAGAGTAAAAGAAGAGAAAAAGTATAAATGGGGGGAAAATAAAATGAAGAGGAAATACAGAGTTGTTAATCATAATATTGAATGTTAATAGGATGAACTCTCCCATAAAACAGAAACAGACAGCAGAGTGGATTAAAAACCAGAATCCTATATATTCTTATAGAAAACACATTTAAAGCAGAGAGATATACCCAGACTAAAGGTTGGAGCAAAATATATTATGCTTTGACTGAAGTAAAATAGAGCAAGGGAAGCAATCCTGATCCTAGACAAAGTAAAATCAAATATAGAACTAATTAAAAGAGTTAAGGAAGAAACTACATCTTTCTAAAAGGTACCATAGAGAACAAATATAAATAATAATATATATGTACCAAGATAGCATTGAAATTCTTAGAGAACACAAGTAAGTTATAGGAAGAAAAAGACAGTAAAACTATACTAACAGGGGATCTCAAAATCCCTCTCAGTATTAGATAAATCTAATAAAATAAACAAGAAAGAAGTGAAGGAGGTGAATAGAATCTTATAAAAGTTAAAAATGATAGACCTCTGGAGAAAACTGAATGGAGATAGAAAGGAATATACATACACACACACACACACACACACACACACATATATATATATATATATATATATATATATATATATATCCTTTAAAGAATTATGACTCGTCTTCCCTGGAACATTTACTAATTTTTACTAATTATAAGTAGACTAGACTCCTTGCATGAAAAGTAAGCAACTTAGTGAAGAAAGACAATGGTTTTTAAAAGACCAGAAGACTAGAAGGCATTATTTTCAACAGGTAGTATGAGGTCAGACAAGTATTTCTAAGAGGAGGCCACATAGTCTTGGTGGAACTGAGCATGTGGTTACCCAGAATGCATACAGAAAAGCCCACTTAGGAGGGTGTAAATTTGATTTCATTCTAAATTCATCCAAAGGATGAACAAAGAAGAGTAGTGCATACACACACACTTAGGGAAAGTCCTATCTGTGGTTTGTGGTTCAAGATTCTGGGTTCATATCCCTATGATACTGTTTCTTATTGGCTGGCCTAAACAGTAGTTAGTTTAGGTATTCTTACTATTCTTTTCTAATGGGGTCTTGTGAGGGAGTCAGGTAGTTGGGGCTGGAGTATATGCATGAAGACCTAGACAAAATTTTACCATGTATTAGGACATTAAAAACCTTATAATCAAATGTGAAAAGGCAGAAATATTAAATGCATCTTTCTCAAATCATGATGCAATAGAAATTACATATAGAAAAGAGCTATGGAAAGATAGATAAGAAGCAGCTAGGTGGCAAAGTGGATAGAGCACCAGTCCTGGAAGCAGAAGGACTTGAATTCGAATCTGACCTCAAATACTTATTATTACCTAGCTGTGTCACCTTGGGCAAGCCACTTAACCTCATTGCCTTGTAAAATTTAAAAAAAAAGATGAAAATTAATTGAAAAACATTCAAGTGAGATCAATGTACAACATGGAACCAATGTAAACACTAACAGAATGTCTTCTATGGGGGGTGGGGGAGGGAAGCAAGAATAGAGGAAAAATTGTAAAACTCAAAATAAATAAAATATTTCTTTAAAATTTGATTGCAAATTAAATAATAGCCTAAATCTTAAAGAAGGAGAAGGTCAGACAACAAATCATAAAAATAATCAATAGTTTTATCCAAGAGAATGGTAATAGTGATACTTTATAACAGAACATATGGGATGTAGTCTAAGCAGTTCTTAGGGCAAATTTTATATTTCTAAATGTTTATATGAATAAATTAGAGAACAAAGAGAACAGTGAATTGGACATGCAATTTAAAAGGGCTAGAAAAAGAAAAAATAACAATCCCAAATTAAATACAATATTAGAAATCCTGAAAATCAAAGGAGAGATCAATAAAATGGAAAATAAGAAACCTATTGAGCTAGTAAATAAAACTGAGTTGGTTTTATGAAAAAATCAATTAATCAGCCTTTGGTTAATTTGATTTTTTTTAAAAAAATAAAGCCAAATTACCAGTATCAAAAATGAAAAAGGTTAATTCACAGCTAGTGAAGAGAAAATTAAAGCAATAATCCAGAGCTACTTTGTCCAACTACATGCCAGTAAATCTGGCAAATTAAATGAAATGGATGACTATTTACAAAAGAATAAATTGCTCATATTAGCAGAAAATGAAACAAAATACTTATATGATCTCATTTCAGAAAAAGAAATTTAATATACCATCAAGGAGTTCCCTAAGAAAAAAATCTCCAGGATCAAATGAATTCACACATGAATTCTACCAGACATTTCAAGAATAATTAATTCCAATACTATATAAACTATTTGGAAAACAGGTGGAGTCCTACCAAATTCCTTTTATCACACATATATAATTTGGACACCTAAACCCAGAAGAGTCAAAACTGAGAAAGAAAATCAAAGACAAATTTTTCTATTTATGCACAAATTAGCAGAGATTACTTCAGTATCACCAGAACAATACAATATGTCCAGGTGGGATTTATATCAGTAATTCAGGGTTATTTCAATATTAAGAAAGCTATCAGCATAATTGACCATATCAAAAACAAGGCTATCAGAAAACATATGATAATCTCAATAGGTGCCAAAATTTTCTTTTGACAAAATACAGCTTTCATTCCTATTAAAAACACCAGAGAGCATAGGAACAAATGAATTTTTCTTCAAAATGATTAGTAATATCTATCTAAAACCCAAACGAAGCATCATATGCAATGGCAATAAACTAGAAGCCTTCTCAATAAGATCAGGGTGAAATAAGGATGTCATTATCACTATTATTCAATATTTTGCTAGAAATGTTAGTTTTAGTGAAAAGATAAAAGAAATTAAAGGAATTAGAATAGGTAATGAGCAAAACTGTCACTCTTTGAAGATGATATGACAGTATACTTAGCTAATCCTAGAGATTACGCTAAAAATCTACTTGAAACAATTAATAACTTTAGTAAAGTGGAAGGATTTAGAATAAACCCACATAAATCATCAGCATTTCTATACATTACCAACAAAGTCCAGCAACAAGCAACAAAAAGAGAAATTCCAGCCAAAGCAACTGTAGACAACATAAAATATTTGGAAGTCTAACTGCCAAGATTATCCCATGTATTATTGAATATAATTACAAAATGATTTTCACATAAATCATGTCGATCAAAATAACTGGAAAAATATCAGTTGCTCACCTGTAGGTCAAGTTGATATAATAAAAATGGCAATTTTATCCAAATTAATGTATTTATTTAGTGCTACACCAATCAAAATGCTCAAAATTATTTGAGGTTAGAAAAAGAATAGTAACAAAATTTATCTGGAAGAACAAAAGATCAAGAATATCAAGGGAATAAATGAAAAAAAAGTGCAAAGGAAGATGGCCTACCCATCATACTAGAACTAAAATTATATTATAAAGCAACAGTTATCAAAACTATTTGCTATTGGCTAAGGAATAGATTGATAGATCAGTGAAATCAGGTGATTAAGTTCACTGAGCAAGGTAGTATATAACTATACCAATCTCATGTTTGATAAACTCAGACTTCAGCTCCTTGACATAGAATTCACTATTTGAAAAAAAGTGCTAGGAAAACTGGAAAAATAATATGGTACAAACTGATACATAAGCCAGGGCTTTCTAAAACACAGTCTACAGATGACTGGCAGTGTGATTTTATGCAACCAACCTGTGGCTTTTGATTTTCACAAACAATAAAAATAAAATAATAATTGGCATGGAATGTGTATTAGATTTTTTAATTCCATCACTAAAGAATAATATCATTTATATTAATTTTCTTTGATGCTTTTAAGTAGTATTAGGGAGGGAACATAGTGAATGCAGTTGTCAATCTGTGTAATGCATTCTGTTCATATAATGCAGACTAGTCAGCATGCACCTACCTTTATACTGTTGTGTTGTCACTTTGTGGTTTCATACTTGCTTTTGTGTTTAGTGCCCTTATCTGTCCTATTGATGACATTCCCCCACTTTCTAAGAAGTTAAAAGTACCATGACTTTTCGTAGAAACTTGCTAAACTTAACTACGGTGACTAAGGTAGATTAACTGTTATATAAATGTATTGTATTTTTTATTCTGGGGCAGTCCTCAAATAATTATTTTATTTTAATGCATCCCTAAGATAACCTAAGGTTGTACAGCCCTGCCATAAGTAAAAAAAAAACAGCAAGGAATTATTTACCTATATGAGCTATTGAAAGAAGAAGAATTGATAACCAAGGAAAGATAGAGAACATTATGAAATCCTAAATGGGTAATTTTAATTACAACAAATTGAAAAGATTTTATACAAACAAATTCAAAGCATCCAAGATTAGGGGAAAAAATGATTTTATAGCCAGTATGCCTAATAAAGGTCTCATTTCTAAAACGAATATAGAGCTCAGTCAAATTTATAAGAACACAAATTATTCCCCAATTGATAAATGGTCAAAAGATAGAACAGGTATTTTTTCAGATGAAAACAATTTAAGGCTATCTGTATGAAAAATTGTCTAAGTCACTGTTAGAGAAATACAATTTAAACAACACTAAGATATACCACCTCAGACTGGTTATTATGACAGAAAAGGGAAATACTCAGTGTTTGAGGGGATGTGGGGAAACTGGGACACTAATGCACTGTTGGTGGAATTATGAACTGATCCACTCAATCTGAAGAGCAATTTTTAGATATTGGAGTTATGCCCAGAAAGGAATAAAACTGTGCATGCCCTTTGATTCATCAATACCACAATTACTTCTGTATCCCAAAGAGATCACTAAAAAGGGTAAAAGATTCACATCTATAAGAATAGTCATAGCAGCTCTTTTTGTGGTACCAAAGAATTGGAAATTGAGGGGATACTCAACAATTGGGGAATGATTGAACAAATTGTGGCATATGAAAATAATGGAATATTATTGTTTTAGAAAAATTATGAGCAAGTAGATTTCAGAAAAACTTGGAAAGATTTACATGATCTGATGCTACATGAAGTGAGCAGAACCTGGAAAACATTGTACACCTTAGCAAAAACATTTCATAATTTTCAACTTTTGATAGACTTAGATCTCAGCAGCATAGCAAAGACATTTTTAAGAGACCTTTGTTGAAAAATGCCATCCTCATCAAGTCAAAGAACTATGAAATCTGAATTTCAATTATATATAATATTTTCATATTTTTACATGTCTTTTTTTTCCTTCTCATTATTTTCCCCTTTTGTTCTGATTCTTCTTTCAGAAATATGTATAACATAATTTTACACATATACCTTATATAAGATTACTTGCTATTCTATGGTGGGAGGAGGGAGAAAACTTTCTAAAACTCAATGTTGAAAATTATCTATTAATATAATTGGAAAAATAAATAATAAGAAAACACTAAAAAATCATTTTATATATATATATGAAAAGGCTATTGGACCTAGCATGGGGAGAAACATGAAAAAAGTCATGAATTTCTCAACATTGTATCCAGATTCTAGGACTATAAATCTTTCCCTATGCAACATGCTATCTCTTCTAAATGTAGCAGAAAAGTTTTATACTTTGATTTTATACCTATAATGCTCCTATCTTTCTTATCATCCAATCCAGTATGTGTGAAAAATTTCATCTACTGTGTACTCTTAGTTGCAGAATGCTCATTTTCAATGTAAGCACACAATAACATTTGCTAAAGTAATCATCCATCATTTCCAAATAATACAAACCTTGTAAGGATGACACTAAACTGTAGTCCACTGAAACCCAAATAAAGAAGATTCATACTTCTTTCTGAACACTAGCTTGCTGTCCTTGATCAAAAATTACCTCTATTACCCATCTCGTTCTTAGTGGCTAAAACTTACCATTTAAATTGTAAGCTGCAACATCTAAATGGAACTGCATATGTGATCTTTGTCACCTCATTTTCATGAATGGAAAAGAATATTCTGACAAAAAAATTACATACTTAATTCTAGCTCACCTTCTCTGCTGACCCCCATCCTGCACTGCCTTGGGTTTATTTCCTCATCCATCAGTGGGTCAAAGTAATTTCTGCTGTATTCATTTCCTGTGGAAAGTACATGAAGGAAGGGTCAGTGATTATTAGAAGCACATGAACCAAAATGTTAATTTTGAAATCGACACCACCACGGAAGGGCCATTTTAGCTACTTTATAAGCTTAATTTTTTTTACAAGTCTTCCAAGCCTCCTAGTTTTATAATTATCATCTTGCAAAAGGTCAAAAAAGGTAATTTTGGAAACAAGTTCATTCTATCTTACTGTTGCTGAGAAATTAATGAGAAAATTATCAAATTTTAGACATTATAATAAGAAAAAACTAAGCCAAATTATTTTCAAGACATACCATAGGAATGCACATTACCAGATTGTTAGGTGGGATAGAAGAGTTCATCACTAGCCCTCTCCTTCTTTGCCTTTACACCACTGGGGATATTTTGATGTCTAATCAGAATTCTGTAGTGAAGTGATGGAGTGCTATATTATGAGAGTGAGTTCTATTTTTAAATAGTTTAAATTTACAGGGGCCAAGTGGGAAGTGATAGAATAAAACTTGTTTTGATGTCATTCCCATGATTTTTTTTCCAATGTGAAGTGGAGATATGATCACTTATTTGATTAATCAGACAGGATAAAATGCAAAACAGAATTCCACATCTTTTTGTCGCTACATATCCCAGTCTTCATGACAAAGATATATGACACAAGATACATTTTGTAAAGGGATAACTTGCCATCATAGATTTCTCAACACTAATTTCAGACATCTACTGGCAGAAATTAATGCCTGCCTATGACTTGTGTTATGCATTCAAGTAAAATGTACCTGATGCTAAGTGCAATTCAAATTAAGTGTCACAAGTCAAGTTAAACACTGGAGACTTGCAATAACTGTATATCTCTGCAAATGTTAAGTCCAGAAAAGGGTTAATGTGTCCTGGTCCCACTGTTATACTCCACAGTATATTTGTTTCAGAATCAAAAATAATCTAAACAGCAGCTCCTTTTCAAAGGCTAAATGAAACTTTGATATGAAACTAGGTTTAATTTATATTTCTGGATGGGCACATTTTTGCTGTCAGTCTCTATTCTATCAATGTAGTAAGTACAAGAACTGAAAATCTGCTTTACCTTGAGGTCTCAATAAAGAAAAAATAAATGAGTTTCATTTTTGTTACTTTATCTGTCAACAACTACTAGGCTGGTATGAATCTTGGCAGGATGTAATCAAAGTCTTATGTACTGCAATAACATAGCTATTCTGCCTTATTCACTGTAATTGTTTTTCATCTAACACAAAAGCATGGTGATACACTAAGTACACTCTTTCATATGCTAGGAAAATAATTCACCATTATGTGCATTAGGGCAAAAATGACAGTGGATGCCTTTATTCACTCACAATGCCATATGCAGTCAATTGTTAGAAAGTGGGCCCTCGAACACTCTGGAAATATCAGAGTATGCACCAGTTCTTTGCAATCCTCCAAAAGACCTGCTGTCTCATTGATGTAGGTATTCTTCCAACAATGCATATCAAAAATCATGTTTTCAAAACTATTATTCTAGATCACTTCCTCACCTGAAAAATGAGAAGCTTGAATTAGCTTATTTCTAAGTTCTCTATTAGTTCTAAATCTAGGCTTCTATGATTCTGTGGAATTTTCATCAATATCCTGTCAGAAGTTTCCAACAGGATTCATGCAATATGTTAGAGATCTTGCTCAAATTATTTTGACATCATGAAGATCCAACAGAGCAAACACACGTTATCTTTGTATCAGTGTCCACCATCATTCAGATATAGTTAAGCACGTTAGAAACAAATCTCACTTCTTAATGATATTTATATGTAACTCTTCAAGCTCCCACACTCCTTTCTCTTCTAAAGTACTAAATTTAAAAGAAGAGATGAAAATAAAGTTTTCTGTCATTAATTCCTATTGTTTTACATGCCTATTCCACTATAATTTTTTTTATCAAACATTTCTTCAATGAAATCAAAGAAATGGAATAGACTGGAATAGTTTCTGAGGCATCTTCAATTCTCAAAGTCTCTAATTGTTCAGTTCTTTACACCAGTTCTCCAAGATAATATTTTGTTTGCAATGTCACATCATGCTAAGCTTCTCTGTTGCCCTTTCTTTGATTCTTGACTTCAATTCCACAAATTCATGTACGGCACAGTGCTTAGGATACAGTAACCATGTACTGCCTAATGCTTACTAACTTATTGATTACTCATTGTTACATGGATGTAAGTGAAATTCTTTCCACCATGAAGGAAAGGGTAAATAAAGACAATCTAGTTAGCATCTAAATTATACATTCATATCATTTAAAATGTGCAGAGTTTATTTTGATCTGAGGCAAAATTGTACTTTCAATTTTATTTACATTTAAGAAATGAGTATGAATTATAAAATATTTCTTGGAGTCAATCACAAGGGAAAGAGACTAAGACTCTTCATAAGGCATAAACCCAGGATCCACTGAATTTCTCATGAAGTTTCATCAATTTTCTTCTTTCACAATGATGTCAGATTGTATTCAAATATATCAAAATTGAGTATTATAATTGGAAACATGATCGGAAATCATTTAATTCAACCTAATCCATTCATTTTCTCTTGAATTTAAAACCTCTTCTTTAAAATATCTCTCATTTGGGTTGATTTTTATTTTATAATACAGTATATTGACAAGTCAGACAGTTCTGATTGTTAAGAAATCCTTCCCTTTGTTGTGTCCAGATCTGTTCCCCTGTAATTTCCAAACTACAGCAATTCTATCTTATGAAAAGTTAATAGATTACTTCTAAGTCTCCTCCTACATAACAAACTTTAGATTACAAGAAGAAAACTATAACCTTATTTCCCCAAAACTTGTCTTGAGAAATATAAACATTTTAAGTCACAATTTTAGGCCCTTTGCCATCTTGTTTGCCCAGCTTGAATGTGCTATACATTGCACTTGGTGTTGTCTCTCTTGTATTGTACTACTGAGAATTGAATTAGAGATGCAACCACAAAGTATAATATGATTATTATCTTGGATGAACTTAACACTAGATTTCTCTTAATACAACCAGATATTCAATTAGCTTTTTTATATGTTCATATTGAACTGGCAGTTAAGTAAAATTCCCATTTTTTCAACATTTGCAGTAGTAGTTCATACATATTTCCTCTAACTTGCACTTGTGCAGTTGATTTTCAAAATCATGGGGTGGGGGGGAGAATACAAAAGGGAACATTTATTAAACACTTACAATGTTCCAGATATTATACTAAGCTCTTGGGATATGAGTACAAACAAGTCAGTCCCTGCTCTCCTGCAGTTTCCATTCTAACAGGAAATACTGCCTCCAGACACTTATTAGCTGTAAAACCTTGAAACAGTAGCTAGTATTAATTAAGAACCTATTATATGACGGGTCCAATATTTGTGCTTTATAAATATTACCTCATATCATCCAACAAACCTGTGCAATTATAAATTATATAGAATTTATTATTATACTTAACCTCTGGGCCTCAGTTTCTTCATCTGCAATATTATGGGGATGGAAATTATAGCCTCTAATGTCCCTTTCTATTGTAAATCTATAATCCTATGAACCCAAGTCTTCCTGCTATGAAGATGACTTTATTTATTTTACCATACTGCTCATTAATACATAATCATACATACTAAAATAATTCTAAAATATTTAATTTAAATAAAATAATATTCATATATGCTAATATTTAAGACTCAAAAATTATAGGAAAATTCAGCATTAAACAATCCCACAGATTCCATTAGTTGTAGTTTATTACCCTCATTCTTTTCTGGAAGTTAAAGTATGCATAGTATGAGGAATAGGAGGGGAGAGAAGAAGTATACAAAGGTATTATTATATTTTAAACTATTGTACTTCATCATAAATCATGATCCATTTTTTCAGGTTTTAAAAAGTAGTATAATTTCAGGAAATGGAATATATTGCCAAAAGGTATTTTGTTAATAAGATGAATTCCTGAAGAGTGTACTAGTTATTCAAAATATGCTTTTGGAAATATTTAAAAATATCTCACATGAAAATTAGCAGATCCGCTGAGAAATTCAAAGTAGGTCATTTAATAATATAAACATAGTGGGTCTTAACATGTTGTTATTTAACTATAACATTCAGGTTTTTGGGAGAACAACTTTGTATAGATGACAATATTATTTTAATGGAATTTGCTTAATTATGGAAGCTCATCTAGCCAGATCAAATACTTGTTTGTTCTGTTGTTGGGTTTTTGTTTTTTTGTTTTTTTTTTAATTTCTAGCTTCCTACAACAGTTATTGCATTTAAAAATAATTCTTATATTCTGATTACTAGATTTTGCTAAGTTGAAAAAGGAAACACATTCACTGTCTTTCTGTCCCTTATCACCTATCAGTTTTTTCTCTAATTTAACTCAGAGGAAGCACTAAGCATAATCACTTCTTTTATTTACATTACAACATGTATGCACTTTGGTCAATTAAATCTCAGATGCATCACAGTTCCTATGAGATTCTAAGACGGAAATTGCCAAAGAAGGGAAGGCTTGACTCAAACAGTCAATTTGCTTCCTTTCACTATTCATGAACATGCTAGTAAGAAAGAGGAGACTGAGTACAGCTCATTCATAGTAGATTTGTCCTTGCACTTATCCTGTTGCTACGAATCCACTTTTACATCTCAACTCACCATCATAAACTGTTTTGCTTTCTTCTTTTTTACATTCACAAACACTATGAATGAATAAATGTAGACCTGTAAGTAAAATAATGATTTTTTTGGCAAGGCAATGGGGCTAAGAGACTTGCCTAAAGTCATACAGATAATTATTAAGTGTCTAAAGCCTGATTTGAACTCAGGTCCTCCTGATTCCAGAGCCAGTGCTTTATTCACTCTGCCACCTAATTGCCCCAAAATAATGATGTTTTTAAATTTGTTACAGAATGCGAAAATAAAAATATATTTTATTCAAGGACTTCAAAAATATGATGAAAAGGTAAGATTTCTACTGGGCTAAATTTGTTTTCTAACGAAAACTCTTCTTTACTATTACTTTCTTCTGATTCACCATTAAGTGAAAAAGAATATTTAAAAAAATTCTATAGATTGTTGCATCCAGAATTGTAATTTTATCTCTGTAGGAAACTACCAGTGTGAAAACTCTCTTGACTGATACAGATCCATACTATAGGCAATTTATACCTTTAGTGAGTTACCACTGAGAGATTAAATGATCTTATGTCTAAATATGTTACAGACAGGACTTGAACCTAACACTTCCTAATTCTCGTACAGTTTCCTTATCTACATTTTTTGCAAGTCTGTACCACACGGTCTTTATATTTCAATATCTACTTCCTTTGGGATAAATATTCTGTCATATTCAATTTAAGGATGGAAGAGAGTGTTGAATTCCATCCTGACCTTCCTGACCTGATTACCTCCAAATTTTGACCTTACTCTTTTATTTTTCTCATTGTATTAGGATTAAAACTATATAAAGATGGTAATTGAAGAAGTTTCTTCTCATGATCATATCACCATCATAAGTTAGAGTTCCTGAGAAAAGAGAAAAGTGACTATTTCTGTCACAGTTTAAAGAGAATCCCTGGGTTTAAAATACAAATGAATATCTAAGATAGAAACTAGAAATCTTGACATAGAGCCAAAAAAAATGATCACTGGTGCAATTGATAATTTCTTGAAGGATTCTTTCATTTGTCTATTTCTACTTTAGACTTTACCTCATATCACAATATGCTTCCAAATATTGAATGACACACTACATGGTTTTAAAAGCAATCAAAGAATATTATTTGGAAACAATTTATCTTTGTTAACATTAAAGGCAGAAAACAGAATAACTTGCTACATAACCACAGATAAGTTTTAGTAATTTCATTGATTCACAATATCACACATAAGATCTATGCAGCTATTAAACTGAGATTCCTGTGCCCACCTGACAAAATTGTTCATGAACAACAATTTTCGTAATGGTATTATTGATAAAAAACTATATGATAAAAACTTGCATGCTGTTGCACTTAACAGCAATTTTGGTACAACAAAATTCACTTCTAAAATGATAAAAATCCTTTTAGAGGGGATTTGGTGGAAAAGAAAGACAACAGATTTCCATTCTTCAGTGTTTCTTAAGGGTATATTCAATCTCTTCATTCTGTAGGTATGGAAAAAAAATTCTATTAAAGGGGTACTCCACCTCTTCTCTTATTTATGCCTTGATTACAAATGCTCTTACTCCACAAAAAAGGGTAATGGAAATAGTGACTGGATTATCTTTATTGCCTCACAAAGATGCTATAACAATGCAAAGTGGTAAGCCAAATTTAAATTGGCAAAAAATTCAGGAACTGTGTGAACTGTCTCCAGTTCCATGTTGACTGCACTGGCTTGTCAAATGTGATAAGATTAGTTGCTATAACAGTGTTCAGCAGCAGAACATATTCCAAATCATTCTTTTTTACTTTCTCAGACTAAACCAAAAGATATTTCCATTCGATGTTTTTAGAAGATGGCTCAGCATCATTTTTTTTTGTTTTTTGTGCAGATTACTGTTTGTCTTCTGCCAGCTACAATTGGACATTTGTTTTCTGCTGGCGAGAAAGGGAATCATGCCAAAGAAAATTCCAGTGTATTCTGCTGGTATATATCTGCAGGAACAAAGCTATTGGTTGATTTTAAGCAAATATTCACTAATGCTGATAGGGTTTATTTGGGTAAATTTTCATCAAATAACAAAACCAGCTCTTGTGCAGATTTAAAAGAGCTAACTCATCCAAATTTCAAGGAGACCTGGCATCATTCATAAAAATTACAGGAATTTTAAACAAATAGTCCTCAACTGCTTTCTTTTCAATACACCTTATTCTCAGCTTTTTTTTGCCCATGAAACAATCAGTTGGCAATATGTAATGTTAAAAAATTAAAGCAAGACAAATTATGGCTACCAAAAGTAAGAAAAACCAGGTACCCCCCAAACAATTTTCAAAAGCTACTAAATAAGAAACATGGTTTGGGAAAGTATGTATTTGCACGAAACACGTGAAGGAACATAGAAGATTTCATGCCTTTATATTTCAGCAACAGGAAATTGATGCTTTCAGGTATATAATCTTAATATGAGAAACAGTGAAGAAAGGTGCACTAAGGAAGACCTAGTTTCAAAATCCCATGCTTGACATATCCCTTGCCAAGTTATTTAGCTTTTCCATGCCCCAAAAAATTATTTTTGAATTTTTTTATATTTTTCCAATAACATATAAAGAGAGTTTTCAACATGCATTTTTGTAAGATTTTGAATTCCAATTTTTCTCTCACATCCTTCTCTCCCCCTCCCCTTTATAGCAAGTAATCTGATATAGGTTATATATGAACAACTATGTAAAACATATTTCCATATTGGTCATGTTGGAAAAAAATCAGAACAAAGAAGGAAAAAACATAAAACAAATTTTAAAAAGTGAAAATTGTATACTTTCGTCTGCATTCAGACTCCTTAGTTCTTTCTCTGAATATGGATGGTGTCTCCCATTACAAGTCTTTTAGAATTATCTTTGATCATAGTACTTCAGATGATCCTAAATAATCATCATACAATGTTGCTGTTAATGTGTATAATTTTCTCCTGGTTCTGCTCACTTTATTCAGCATCAGAATATGTAAATCTTTCCAGATTTCTGAAATCCATCTGTTCTTGATTCTTTCAGAAAAATAATATCCTATCACATTCATATGCCACAATTGGTTCAGTTATTCTCCAATTGATAGGCATCCCCTCAGTTTTCAATTCTTTGCCACTACAAGAAGAACATCTTACAGGCATAGAGACATATTTGTGGGTCTTTTCCCCTTTCTTATGATCTTTTTTTGTGAAAGAGACCAGAAGAGATATGCACTGATGATCTGCATCAGTGAAAGGGATATGATTTATATGCCATTGGAGCATAATTTCAAATTGCTCTTCAGAGTGGTTGGATCAGTTCACAACTCCACCAACAGTACATTAGTACCCCACTTTTTTCCCCAAATTCTCTTCAACATTGATTATTTTCCCTTTTTGTCATTTTAACCAATCTTATAGGTGGGAGGTGGTACCTTGGAGTTGTTTTAATTTTCAATTCTCTAATCAATAATGATTTGTAACATTTTTTCATATGATTATAAACAGCTTTAATTTTTCCATTTGAAAACTATCTGTTCATGTCCTTTGACCAGTTATCAATTGAAGAATGAGTTGCATTCCTATAAAATTTCAGAAATGAGGCCTTATCAGAAATTCTAGCTATAAAAACTGCTTCCCAGTTTTCTTCATTCCTTCTAATCTTTAGTTGCATTGGTTTTATTTGTGCAAAAACTTTTTAATGTAATGTAATAAAAATTATATATTTTGAAAATTATAATATTCTCTATCTCTTGTTTGATCATAAACTCCTCCCTTCTTCACAGATTCAACAGATAAACTCTTCCTTGTTCTCTTAACTGACTTATGGTATCCTTTAAGTCTAAGTCAGGTACCTATTTTGAACTAATCTTGGTAGAGCATGTGAGATGTTGGTCTATGCCTAGTTTCTGCCATACTATTTTCCAGTTTTCCCAACTTTTTTTGTCAAAAAGTGAGCTCTTATCCCAGAAGCTGTCATTGAGTTTATGAAATAGTGTATTACTATAGTCATTTACAACATTTACTTTTACATTTAATCTAGTCCATTGATCCATCAATCTATTTCTTAGCCAGTACCAAACAGTTTTTGATGACTGACACTTTAGAATATAGTTTTAGGTCTGGTACAATTAGGCTACCTTCCTTTGTACTTTTTAAAATAAATTCCCTTGATATTCTTGATCTTTTTGTTCCTCCAGATGAATTTTATAGCTATTTTTTCTATCTCTAAAATATTTTTTGGTAGTTTGTTTGGTATGGCATGAAATAAGTAATTTAGTTTATACATAACTGACATTTTTATTATATTAGCTTGATCTACCCATGAGCAAATGCCATTTTTACAATTGGAAGATCTGGCTTTATTTGTGTAAAAGTATTTTATAATTGTGTTCATATAGTTTCTGGGTTTGTCTTGGCAGGTAGCTCTAAATTATTTTATGTTGTCTGCATTACTTTAAATGGAATTTCTCTTTCTATCTCTGGCTGATTCCAAAAAATTCTTGCTTAATATTGTCAAAGCAGATTCCCTATTCCAATTAAATTAGGGCTGATAAAAAAAATGCAATTTTATACTTCTCTATTTAAAAATCAATCAGCCTATACCTTTACACTAAAGGAAGAAGAAGAACTTTATGAATTGATCTTAACTTTGCATTATTTTCATAAAAAGGAGTTAGCTCTTTTGGAGGGGAATGGGGAAAGAACAACTGGAAAATACTGGTGATTTAAAACAAAACCCATCAATTTTTAAAATGTGTTAAAACTGACATTTAATATCAATTTTTATTTATCTATCCTATATATCTCTTCTTATATTTAGATTCTTATAAAATTGTGCTTCTTCTCCAGGAAAAAAAATTAAAATTAGAGAAAGGAAGTTCCAGGTTTTCCATTACCAAGATTCTGATGTGATAAATTTTATTGGATAGATTCAAGGAAACACTACCAACATTTTCATAGAATTTGAGAGTTGATAACAACCCCAGTGACTATCCTAGTTCAATCCATACATGAGGGAATTTTAACTATAAACTAATTAAATCATCATGTAGACTACTTAAATGCCTCTGGGAAGAGGACTCTCCCATCAAAGGGTAGCCCATTCTATTTTTGGATAACTGTATTAGCAAGCTATTGTTATTGTTATTGTTTTCCCCAAGAGCAAATGTAAATTTGCCCCACCTTAGCCATCCTAACCATTGTTTCTGGTTCTGCCTTCTTGCTCTAAATAAAACAAGCCTGAAGTCTCCTTCATGTGACATCCCTTCAAATTATTGAACAAACCTGCCATATTCCCCTCCTTATGTCTTTCTTTTCTCTAAGATATAAAGTCCAGTCCCTTCAACCAACTGTCATATGCCATGAAGTCAAGATCATCCATCATACTGGCTGTGCTCCTCTTCACACTCTCATCAATATTAGCTTCATCAATATTCTTCTTAAATCTTGATGTTCAGAGATGAACACAAGACTCCAGATGACATTCAACAAGATCAGTGTACAGACATTATCATTTCCCTGTCTTTCTGATTCCAGGCCCATTACTCTGTGCTGCACACTGCCCACCACTGTCTTGAAGAATGAAATATAGCATTCAATGTAAGCAAAAGACTATACCACAAATGAAAAGTAAAGGAATCAGAATGAAAAGAAGCAGAATATTTCTAGTTATCTATATGTTATAGTACCCTAAAAAAAAGATATTTGGTCAATGATAAAAAGAACATATACAAATCATATGACAAATGGGAAAGTTATCTAAAGGGAGATGTTTGGAAGACAAGGTTCTCTGAAAAACTGAAAAGTAGCAGAAAAGGATGATACGTAATGTTTGCTAAAATTATTCATAATGCACATGGAATTAGAATCTAGGCAATTTATCAGCTTCCTCTAAGAAAAAAAATTATTATTACTTTTCGTTATGAAGCCATCACAATCATAATAACACCAAGACCTTTTTCTAAATATAGTTCAATAAAGAATTTAGGTACTTCAAACAAAAGATTCAAAGCTTATATTTCTTTTATAAAATCAGTTAATTATATATATATATACATATGTACATACACATGTATATATGTGCACGTATGTATGTAATGACTGAAATGTGCTATAGTACCAGGATATGTAAAGGACAATTTGTTATCCATTGTTATTATTAAACTGAAAATGCTTTAACCTTATACTGCTTTTGGTGATTATGGCAAAGTCTTGGATTCTGCTGGGCACTTGTAACTCATTCATTTACTACAAATATATAAAACAGGCCCAAGAACTAAGGAAGAAAATTGTGTAATGTGACTTGTTATTCATAAAGAAAAAAATTATTCTAGGAAAATCTTCTAGTATCCCTGTCATCCACAAAGCTTGGTCCAAGGGATTCAGTTGGCAAGTTCCTTCTATTCTGTATATTCAATTCCAGACTTTTAGTGAAACATGTTGATGTGATACTTATGTGACTTTATGTGTCAAATAGGATAATAGTTGAATTGTGTGGTCAAACTCAAGTATTGTAAAAATACTGGAGTTCTTTTATATGCCATCTTGAAAAACTATTCTCTAAAACATGCCATTAACCCAATAATGGCAAGGACAATTAATATATTAATTATATTAATAGAAATAGCATTTTATGATTTTTCCTAGTTTTAAATCTATTATTTGTCTGAAATAGAGCTAAAAATGGCTTCTAAATCCAAACAGGTATACCAAACTATTGTATTAATCATCTGCACAATCCCTGTATGTAGATGATACCATGTTATTTGGTTACACTAAAAAACAAAATTAAACAACTTCTCTATCCTGTAAAATCTTTCTTCAAAGATCTTAAAATGTTATTTTGACTGGAATAATAGAAAATTCTTAATGTATGTCAAGGAAAGTGTTAGACTGATTACTTCATGCTTAAATCAAGAGCACATTGAACCAATCAATCAAGATGATAAGTACACCTACCTTTGGTCTCCTCCAGACAAAACACATTAGACATAAACATATCAAAGAAAGAAGTAGTTGAATATTAAGTTTACTTACTAGCCAGGAATCAAAGCTAAATAGGAAGAATACTTGTAAAACAATTAACATGCTTGCAATTTGAATCCCAGTGTAAATGTTTAGAAATGCAAAATGTACAGCAACAGATTTGTAAAGTATATAAAACTCATAGAAAATTAATGTCACTAAATTTAAGACAAGTAAAGAAAGATTGCCTCCTCACCCCCCCAAAAAAGTGAAAGAATTAACAATCTTGGAAGACATGATAATCAAATTTTAAAAACAAGAAAAAATTCTGATACAGGCATCCATCAATTTGCAAAGCAATAATCCAAGTTGATCTTTGTGTTAAGTAAGCAAAAGTAGTTTATGTCCAGAAGGATACTATGACATGCTTAAGATCAAAGAATAAAATCAAATTATATTCTCTGTGTAAGAAATTCAGCTGTGAAAATTCAGCCAACATATTGATGTTGAGGAAAAAAGCACTGGATGGATGTCTGGGTCATGTGCATTTATTTGTGGAAATAAGCCATGAACTAATATCTAGAACCTTGAAGTGAAAGTAAGTAACTAACCCTATGGATAGTCTACCTGCAAGTCCAAGAAAGACCTGAATAAAGTAGCCCTGGAAGGAGAGCTTTATTATTAATTAAAAGTTTTAGGAGCAATATGCTGAGGCAACAAGTGGATTTGTCCTTCATTCTCAAAGAAGACCATGGTATCAGGGAGGTAATGCCATGGCAAATTCTTAAACTGGATTTGAGTGGGGAGTGGAGAAGGGAGGGATGTTTCTACTAAGTCACCAGCTTCATTTTTTTCCTCCAGAGTAATCTGAGTCCAATGATCAGATGTAGATCAGGATAACTGGAGATGGTCGTGCATGCAAGGCAATCAGGATTAAGTGACTTGCCCAAAATCACACAGCTAGGAAATGTCAAGTGTCCGAGGCTGAATTCAGACTCCTATAATCCTTACCCCAAGGCCAGTGCTCTCTCCACTGTGGCACCTACATGCCCTTATTTTTTTAGAGAAAGAGGGTCTTTGAGTTATGAAGAACCAAGTTCAAGTTATGCCTTTCCTATCTTGCTATGAGGAGAAGATATTTAACTGCTCAGGATCCTAGATATTTCTCTAAGGCTAAAGTTGTAGAGAAGGTATAGATCTGCTATAATAGATTTCCTCACTAGGAGTATCACATACTGATGAAATCAGATTTAATCATGAAAAAAAGAAATGTAGAAGTAAAGGGTATCTCTCCCTTTGGATATGGAACTCACTTTGAAATTCTCCCTATAGATATTTTATTTTGTTTATTAGAATTGCTATTCCTGATATGTAGATAAAAAAATTTAAGTGAGAAATTTATTCCAATGTGAATCAAATTAGAATTAGCGGGGGGGGGGATTCTGTAATTTGACTTGCTATCAAAAAAAATTATTATTTTGGGAAAATCTTATAGCATCCTTCTCATCCACAAAGTTTGATCCAAGGGATCCAATTGACAAGTTCCTTCTACTCTGGCTATTCAGTTCAAGTTTTTTTAGTGAAACATGGCTATGATACTTATATGATTTCAATATATCTAATATGATAATAGTTGAAGTGTGTGGTCAGTTCACTGTAATACATAAATCCCTTGGAAAAGTGAACTGGTCTGTGGACCAGAACTCTTAATTCTAATCCTTGTTTTACAACTACCTTGTTAATGAAGCTTCAGAAAGAAATTTTGAGTATGAACCTGTATTCTCATCTATAGGTTTTTCAGTTTTAAAATAATCATTGGGAAAAATTCTAGTTCTTATTTTATTCTCTATTTATAAGCTATTTCCTACTACTGAAATTAGATGCCGAAGAGGTACATTAACTTTTAAGCTATGTGGGAGTCATGTCTTGCATGACTGCCACTTAGCTTTATTCTGATAAGTATTCCATAGCCCTGACACAGGATGTGACACCCCAGTAGCTTAAAAACCTTAGGAATGTTTGTAAGCACTTCACTCACTGCCAGGAAGAATAGAGTCCAACACTTAAAAATTAAATGTGAGTGCTTAGAGACTATTAATATTGGATGTTATTTCTTTAATGGTCTAAAAAAAAAAGCCAGAAGGAAATCAGTTTCATTGTAAAGTTTGCAGCCTGTCTGGCTACATTATATGTAAAGGCAAACTTAACTATCAGTACTTTAATAATGGAAATAGTGCTTTTGAAGTTGTGAGGTGACAGATGATATAGCCAGATGGACCCTCATATTTTTCAGATTTTGTCATTATTTTTAAAATTGTTCAAGTCTTTTTATTCAGGCACACATTATTTCACAATGGAAAATCAGGAATTATAGTCACAGATAAGAAACATGTAAACACTGAGCTGACAGAGACCTTAAAGATCAATTCCATCAAGTTGTCTAACTACGTATTTTAAAGATTAGGAAAATGAAGCTTAGAGAAATCTAGTGATTTACCCAGTGCCACACAGTAATTTGCAGTCAAGTCACAAATATTATCCTTATTCAAAATTCAGTTTTCTTTTCATTAACACCACATTAGGGAATGATATGACATCTAGACAAACAATAGAAGCATTATAGTCATCATGATAGAATTAGGATAGTCAGTGATGACTTCAAAATTAATGAGATATACAAGTAACTTAAGTTTCTTAGCCTCTTAGGGTAAGAAATTTTGTCTACCTTAGAAAAAGGTAATTTCATTTTTATTATCTCAAAATTTAAGTGAAAGTCTCTCTTGAAATCCTCTGCAAAAAAGGGGGGGAATAACTTTAAAGAATTTAACATGAAATAAGTGACTAGTCAGTCAGCAAGTAATTATTATGTGCTTATGGTATCAGACACTCTGTGCCAGTTGAGTATACATAATTTCTGCAGATAATGTAACATACTGATTTAAGTGTATTTTCTGATAATAATCCACCAGGAAATGCCTCCTCAGAAGAAAAGAAAGTAAAGCTTTATGCAAACATTAGATTTAATCAAACAGTTGCTTTCCACTGTGAAACTGTAATATGAATTTTCATTGTTAAGGTAAAGTTTACAAAAGTAAAAGGTTGCATGATTTACTTAAGACTTAGGGAGCATATAAAAAACAAAAATCAAGATACAAAAAACAAATAGACAATCCTTACCTCAGGAGGATATTTGGATTTTAATCCTTGGCTCTGCCACTAACTAGTTGTCTGAATTTGGGAAAGTGATAAATCACTTTAGATCTTACTTTTCTCACCTATGGAATGAAGGAATTGAACTAGATAATCTCAAAAGTCCTTTCAAAACAGCAAGTCTTTTTGTTTTTCTGTAATTTTAGTAGGTTTTTGAAATTATATGAAATTTTATAGTCATTGTGATCTCCATGGTAAATATGAAGAAAAAGAAAAAGAAAGTTTTCTTTGTTAATAGATGAGTATATGAATTGTTCAAATATACCTGTATTGTACCAGAACAAACTTAATTTTGACTATGGTAGACTCTCTTTAGATTTAAAAAGAGTAATATGCTATACCTAGAGAAAACAATTCATTTATACTTCTTTAATACTAACCAAAAGTTCCAAAGCATTATAATTTCTACAAAATAATTTCTACAAGTTTCCCAAAATGCCTAGTTAGAATCTTATGGAAAAAATGAATGATGCAAAAGAATAGAGAGATAACATTTGGGGGCAAATTTTTCTTTTAAATAATCTCATATCTATATATAAGATAATTTGACATCATTTATACAATACATTTTGCATCTATGCATAAATAGAAAACTACTTGAGAATCATTTTTCTAGATGAATGTATAATAGCATTCTTTTTTAGGATAGGGACAACTCTGTAAGGAACTCCCTCTACCAAGACATATTGGTACCTTCTCTACCATTTTACAATTTTAGAGAGTTGCCTGGGGGCACTGAGATATTACTTGCTCAGGTCACATAACCAGGATGTATAAGGAATACAACTTAAACCCAGATTTTCCTGACTCCAAAGCAAGGTCTCTAAGCCATCATACCTCATTCTTCATGAAGTCTACTATAACTGAAGGAAACTGATGTGACTTTTACCTGAGGACAAAAATCAAGACCTGTGGTAGATTTTCCTGAGCAGAATTCATTTGCAAAGTAAATTTAATTCAAGAAATTCAATCTATAAAGTAGATGGAAAACCCTTGACAGAGAGAAAATGCTGATTAGACAAGAAAAACAACCTGGATTAATTAGTCTATCTATAATATGAAAATTTGCACTTAACAGCTGTCATGGTAAAATGACATTGACTTTACTACTCCAATGAATAACATCTCACAAATTTTAAAAATCTAGTCAGTTATTTATTGGATAAGTCAGAAATTACATTCAACAGACATGTAGGAGATAAATTATCCAATGCACACTCTTATGGAAATCAGAGAATCAACAGTCATACTCTTACATAAAATAAAATATTTCCTCATACCATAATTTTAAATTTATTGTGGCCTGCCATTAGAGCAAAATTTTCTAGCCAAATAAAAATTCAAGCAGAGATTTGTGGAGGCAGCCAGAATAGTTTGTATGAGGAAAACACTGGATATATCTAAGTTAATTACCTCATATATTTCCCTGCCTGAAAAGAGTCAGGGTAGAAGAATTGATTGTATTGAAAAGAAAAAGGACTCTAAACTTTCTTTCTGAGAAGAAGATCATATGATCATAGATGAAGATCTGGAAAGAACTTCAGAGCCTAACAAGTAGAACTCTTTCATTTTACAGGAGAGCAAACAGGTCTAGCAAAGTCACATAGGTAATCAGAAACAGAAGTGGGATTTGAACCCAGTGTTCTTTTTCCCAAATGAATCTCCTTGTCTTGCCATTAAAATCTATTGTTCTATTAAGGACTTAAAGTCAATAAATGCTCAGTGGATCAATGGGAATAGAACTGAAGTTAATTGAAGCATGCTTATACTTCCTGATAAAAAGAGATGGGGGGGGAAGCAGTAAAGAAGAATACAGGAAGATCTAACCTCTATTCCACAAGTTTTTGATAAGCTTGATTCAAAGGAACATCTACTAAAATAGAATATCTGAAATCAAGTCAAATCAAGGAGCATTGGGTATAGAGCATGTCAGAGAAAACTAGTACCTCTGGGGTGAGAGCTACTTTCCTCTTTTGGCATCTACCTGATCTACCTATGTATCTATGAAGTTGTCAACCATTTCACCACCACATAGGCTAAACCACTTTGCAGGTAATGGAGTGATCTAAAACCAAAATGGGCAGATAAGAACAATTTGTTTCAATAGTAGCCTTTATAAGGCAAGTGTTGTAGAGCACTTAGAGTTTGGTTAAAAACAAAAGACACCAGTCATCCACTGTAATTTGAACTATCACCAGTCATCTTGACTCTGTCCTGCCACAGGACTGTGATGACTTTGGAGGAAAATGTGAGGCAGATGATTTCATTCAACTCTGCCTTACTTAAATTCAATTTATGCATAGAATCAAAAGACATCATATTCCTATTTTTACCTATCTGTAGTGACCTGCAAGTGACAAACAACTAGTGTGAATATACTGGGAACTGTAGTCTTTTTCGTTTGTTTGTTTGTTTTTGTTTTTTAGGTTTTTGCAAGGCAAACGGGGGTTAAGTGGCTAGCCCAAGGCCACACAGCTAGGTAATTATTAAGTGTCTGAGACCGGATTTGAACCCAGGTACTCCTGACTCCAGAGCCGGTGCTCTATCCACTGCACCACCTAGCGGCCCCGGAACTGTAGTCTTAACCCTGCACATAGGTCATTCGATTATCTTCTCACTGTAAGCAGTGGTAGAATTTAGCTGTCCCTTGGGTATCTTATAGAGTAGTCTTACAAGGTGTGAGGAATGGGCTAGAAAAGGATGCCCTAAAATTTATCACTTACCTAACTCTGATCTGATGACCATGTAAGGCAGGAATCCTACCTTGTGGTCAAAATACAAAAAAAAAAAAAATTGGACAAAATTTCTGCAAAAATTATTCCACTAGGGGAAGCTAGGTGGTGCAGTGGATAGAGCACCGGCTCTGGAGTCAGGAGTACCTGGGTTCAAATCCGGCCTCAGACACTTAATAATTACCTAGCTGTGTGGCCTTGGGCAAGCCACTTAACCCCATTGCCTTGCAAAATTTTTAAAAGAATGATTCCATTCACTGTCAATACATG